>NW_006921956.1:1986831-1989782 GCF_000298275.1 Orycteropus afer afer
GTCCAAATCTGCATCCTTTCCTTCAAGGCTCAGGGGTCCAAGATTATCTTCTGTCTCTGTATTTATTGGTTTCCCTTTTCTTTGTTGAAGAGGGTCTGTGCAATCCTTTTGCCTAGTCCGCCATCTTGCCCCGCCTCCCCCAAATGGGGTTTTAAAATGTTTACTCTGCTACATTGTGTTACCCCAAAACCAAAATTAAAAAAAAAAAGAAAGAAAATGTTGTAGGCTGACAATATATTTTTGTAGGTTTCTAACACTCTATTCAAGTCACCTGATATTCGATGTTAAATGGGTATGTTTCATTAATTAAGGAAGTTAACACTCTGGTAGTGTAGCACAGTGGCTGAGGCCCTTGACTGCTAATTAGAAGGCTGGTGGGTTTGAACCACAACTCCTGGGAAGAAAGATGGGGTAATCTACTTCCGTAGTGATATTGCCTGGGAAACCCAAGGAGGGGTTGCTATGAGTCAGGTCTGACTCGACAGCATACAACAACACCACTGTGATATCTTTACCAAATCCCAATAGTCCTACTATCAGTTTGAATAATTATACAATGTTGTAGCTTGGACCCCAATTCACTTATTCACTTTTATAAAATATCTACTATGTTTTGCATGCCAGGTTTTTGTTAGTTGAATCGAATGCTTTCTTTCTTTTACCTTTTAAATAAAAATGGCAATTAACTTTTTGTTTAGTGATCTATTGTATCTTACAACAATGTTCTAAATTTCTTAAGGGTTGAAGTCTTGTACAGCATAGATATCCAATAATTACTGACTTAAAAAAAAAAAAAAATTCATTTTGCCAGGGACCAAATATCCAGTGGACATATTTCTTCTTATTGAACTTACTACAAATAAAACATTTTACAATGAATTTTTGTAGTCTACATGTCTTGCTCCTCACTGAAACTAAATGCAGCAAAGCATGCCACTTGGGTGGTATGCGTCTCAAGCCCAAGGGGTTGCAGAGAGCACTTAGTTTCTCATAACTTGAAGAAAGCATGCAAGACGTAGACAAAGATCTGTGAATTTGAGTACAGGTGTGACTGATATTTTTCATACTAAACTGAATGTAAAGCAAGGACAGATAATGATAATGCATCCTCAAGCACCGCAATAAAACTTCTCAAGTTAGTTTACATAAACTGTAGCTATTTTTAATAGGGCACATGATCACTGGCAAGTTTCATTGCCTAAGTATAAACTGTGTTGAGCACCAGAATTTCCTAGACAATTTGCTAAGCATTTGAGCACAACAAAGTTTGAGAAGCCCAGCTGCGTGGTGAGTTTGCTTTCATGGGTTACGAGAACTAGGAAGGACTTTAGAGACAATTGTGTTGTTGTTGTTGTTATGTGCCATCGAGTCAGACCTGACTCATAGCGACCCCTCCTTGGGTTTCCGAGGCAGTATCACTGCTGAAGTAGATTGCCCCATCTTCCTTCTGAGGAGTGGCTGGTGGGTTTGAACTGCCAGCCTTCTGCTTAGCAGTCAAGTGCCTTAGCCACTATGCTACCAGAGCTCTCTGTCTCTTAGAGACAATACAACCCGGTAATTTTTAAAAGGTGTTTGGGTGTTTCCTACAAACTAAAATTTCTGAAAAATTGAAAGCATTCTACAGACTAGCACTAGGCCCTTGTGAGTGAGTTAATAACTGGAGATAATAAGTCTTAAAAGAAATAATCATCAGAGGCATTTTGCAAATATGGAGGAGGAAGGGAAGAAAATAAGCCTGATCTTGAACTGGGGAAAAGGAGACAATTCAAGCAGAGAATTCATGCTTTCGGGGACCTGAACAAGAAGGCTCATCCTGAGCTCCATGCAAGTCGTTCTTGTGATCCAATTTCAGCAAATGTTCCCTGGGAGGACATTATCAGGTAAGCCCCACTCTGTCAAGATAGAGCATGTCTGAACACAGGAATCTATTCTTTGAGTCTTAAGAGTGTGTAGAGCAGGATTGGAAGGGGAGTGAGAGAGGACACTTTTTTTGAAAATGCTAGGTTTAATCAGAATTTTGTGATAAAACAAAGCAAAACTTGTAATAGGGATAGGCAACAGAAGTAAAGCCTCTTTATATGGTAATGAACCATTCACTACTTTGACTGTGTGAGAGGGACCATTATCTGCCTTGCAGTGCTAGAAAGAGCATTAGCATAACAGCACAATCTACCTCTAACACTGGAGTGATGCCCCTTTGGGTCACTTATGGAAATGACTTTTTCAGATTTCTAAAAGTTGGCTTGATACAATCTTTATGGATAATTTTTATGGAGGAAATGGACATATATGTAGCCTGTTTCTCAGATGCTATCGATGATAGATATTAGATCACCATCAACACTCATAAAGAAACTTTTCTGAGATCACAGGAACTGAAGAAAAACCCTGAAATGGAACAGAGAGAAAAAAAAAAAAGACCATTGTATGTTCAGCAGAACTTGCATATTTACTAATCTAAGAATTGAGCTACTAATAAATGCGTATACAGTTAAAGAGGGAACAATGAATGATGGGAAAATATTTCAATTAAGGATGGCTATCAACACCTTGATAACATTGTTTTTATTAGTAGTGCTTTCAGCACAGTGCTTAGCACCATACTCTATGCTTGGGGAATCTCTTTGAAATGAATGAATGAAAGAGAAAGAAAAGAGAGAGCTTAATTCCCTTTACATTATTACTTTGATAGCAAATAAGTCCCATACTTACTGACACCAAGAACAGGTACCTTGTCTTATTCAACTCTTACATTTTCAACATAAAAATCAGTAGTTGGAGTTGTTGTTGTTGTTAAGTGCCGTCGAATCGTTTCCGACTCATAGTGACCCCATGCACAGCAGAACGAAACACTGCCCGATCCCACACCATCCCCACAATCCCTGCTATACTCGAGCCCATCATCGCAGCCACTGTATCAATCCATCTCGTTGAAGGCCTCCCCCTCTTTC
>NW_006921956.1:1993242-2038346 GCF_000298275.1 Orycteropus afer afer
GGCTGATTGCTCTTCTCTTTGGCTTCCTGGGTTTTACCCCTTTCTCCTGCTCTCCCGGTAGTAGTTGGAGTAGGAAATTAAAATATTAAAACATGAAAAATAGATCTTTATTCATCCAGGGTTGATGATGTTGATGAGGTAATGGGTGATAGGCACTGTGAGGAGGTGTAGGGAGGTGATAAAGAAATGGCAAGGAGCAGACGATGGGAAATGTACTTGAAGAATGTTCATACCTGCTTCAACCTTTATTTTTATCACCTGGGAAGCAGATGACCTTGAACCAGGGCTTCTAACTGGTTTATTCTGCGTCAGCCCCCTACTAAGGTCCCCAGGTGATTCTTATAGGTTACCAGGTGATTCTTAGGTATACATACGGAGTGCTAAGAATTACGCAAATATTATGCATAAGACTCACTTGGGGATATTGTTAAACTGTACATTGTAATTCTTTATATGTGGGGTGGAAATGCTAATTCACAGCAGAGGGTCCAGCTGGAATGAACGGGTTTGAAGTCCTGCTTTGAACTCTTTGCTGTGAGCCGTTAAAGCCTGAGTTGTCCAGAGCCCTGAGTTCAATTCACCCAAAGGAAATCTAGGAAATGAGAGTGATTTAGATTTATCTCGTATTTTCTGTCCTTATTGAAACCTATGCAAGGAAACCCCATCAGGAAATTATTCTTTATGCGTAACCCTAATCTTTTTTTACTACATTTGACACTTGGATCCATCATTTCTGTCCTCAGTCAAGATTAAAAACAGCTGGTAGCAATTTGCAGCACTCTGATGCTGAGCCTTGAGCATAATTGGCGATCATTATTTAGTTGTCCCTCACACTTCACTGTTCCTTGCCTAAATGATCTCTGTTCTTTAACCTCTCTTATTACTCTCATTCTTTAATCTGTGAACCATTCTGTGGCTCTCTGAAGGTGTTTGCATGAGGCATAGGCCTCACAATCAGAAATGAGGCTTCCTGTGGTCCATGGGATCCACCTGTCACGTTCCCATTTAAACCAGGAGAACAAAAGAGAAACAATTAGACTTTAGATGTCTTAGTATGGGAAAGCTGCCATCAGAACACAAGGAAACAGAGTGGTTTCAAGGTCAGAGGGAACCCGTCCATGTAGTCTCAAGGTCACAATCATTCATGCTGAGGAAACCAGACAGTTGAGGATAGGGTGGTCTCTAGAGTAAACTATGAGTGCCAAACCCACTGCTACTAAGCCTCTTCCAACTCATGGTGATCTTACAGGACAGAGTAGAACTGTCCCATAAGGTTTCTGAGGCTGTAAATTTTTACAGAAGTAGACTGTTTCGTTTTTCTTGTACAGAGTGGCTGGTGGGTTCAAACTAACAGCCTTTTGGTTAGCAGCTGAATTCTTTGACTACTATGCCATCTTTTTGAATGCCAAGAATTAAGCTAATATTAGATAAGAGTAAATACCACTTGTTCAGGGCTCAGAAGCAAGACAGGAAACCCCAAAATTAAAGATGCTAGATGTTCAGGTCAAAGCTATGTTTTCCTGAGGGAGCTAATCTTTAAGTCTGTTATTGTTGTTGTTATGTATCATCGAGTCAGACCCGACTCATAGCAATCCCTCCTTGGGTTTCCAGGGCAATATCACTATGGAAGTAGATTGCCCAACCTTTCTTCCGAGGAGTGGCTTGTGGGTCTACTTGGCAAGAATGCAACCCCCCTCCATTAAGATAGCTGTTATGGATTGAATAGTGTTCCCAAAAAAAGATGTGTTAAATCTTAAACCCTGCATTAGAACATGTGACTATGTCTGGAAGCAGAAGGCTATCTTTTGCTATGTTAGTGAGGCCATACCCAAGTAGGGTGGGCCCTCTACCTGGTCACTTCAGAAACATAGCTGGTAAAAAGATCAGATTATACACAGGCACATATATACAAGGGGAAGCAGACACCATGTGAAAACCATTCTGCAAGCAAAGGGACACCAAGGATTGCTGGCTGAGACCAGAAACTGGGAGAGATGCCCAGAGAAGGAACAAAGAAAGCTGAGACCCTAATGTGTCCTTACAGCCTCTGGAACTGTGACAAATTAAATTTCTGTTCTTTGAAGCCACCCCACGTGCTTTTTTTTTTTTTTTTTTGGTTATGGCAGTACTAGGAAACTAAGACAGTGGTTAAGTAAGCATTAGTCACTGGGGTAAGACGTGTCCAGAGAACTGTGAATGATGCTTAGAAGTTACTCACATCTATCTGTATGCATTTTTCAGCACTCATTCACTTACCAAATCTCAACCGCACACCTACGATAGCCTAGAGTCCAAATCATTATTCCAATACTGGACTACTCCTCCAAATTCTATTTTGTTCATTTTCTGCTGAGAGTAATCTACAACACTGAGTAGTCTAGCTATCGCCCTTTAACAGGTACTTTTGTGCCAGAACATAAAAGAAATTAGAGGAAAATATAGAGAACTCCTGCTGAATAAAATATAATTTTTCATCCACTTCACAAATATTGTTGATTATAATACCATTGCATAGCTTTAAAATTTAATGAGAGGCTTGCCGTTATACTTATCTAATAAAATTCTGCAATTTACAGGGAATGAAATATAATTCTTAAATAAAAAGTGAATTAATGAATGAATCCTTAATTAATTGCTTTATAGCTAAACATACATATAAGATTTTACATGGTCTGCAATGGGGGGAGCTTTAAAAAGCTTTTTTTTTTTTTTTTTTCTTTTTCTGTAGCACTTTAAGGGAAGCTCTGGTGGCTTAGTGCCTAAGGCATTTAACTGCTAACCAGAAGGTTGGTGGTTCAAACCCACTAGCCACTCCTCGGAAGGAAGGTTGGGCAATCTACTTTCGTAGTAATACTGCCTCGCAAACCCAAAGAGGGGTCCCTATGAGTCAGGATCGACTCGACGGCAGTGTTTAGTTTTAGTTAGTAACACTTTATAATTTAGAAAGTTGTTTCACATGGATCACTTTATTATTCCCCACAGAACATCAGAGAACTATGATCAGAGAAGATAAGAGTCATGAGCTTTTTGACCAAGGACCAAGTACTAAACTGTCATAGTCCAAGTACAGCATTTTTTCTGGTAGCATTTTTTTTTAAACCACAACTTTTGTTAAGACATTTTTCAGATTAGCTCCAAGTTAATTTCATGTAGTTATAACTGACATCAAGCAGTTTTTGTGCCTAATTTTTGTAGTTTTAAAAGTTGTTAGCAAAGTACTTAGCCAAAGTTAGCTTAAAAAGAAATTGCTTATTTGTAACTTTGTAACTTTCCACCTTTTTCTCTCAGTGGTGTTTATAGTTCTACTGAGTTAATTGTGACTTTTTTGAAAACAAAGTGTGTTTTTTTTTTTTTAATAACCCAAATAAAAGCATGATTAGAAACAGCAAGAAAGGTAAAAAAGAAATGAAAAGCAAAAAGGGTGAATAACAGACAAAATAGCTTCAAATTTAACAATGTTAATTAGAAGACCAGAGAAGCTTTTGGGTTAATCTCACCTGGTTTTGGAGCCCTTCCAAATAAATAATCCAAAGGTATATTCATAAAATATGAATTTTAAACCATCAAAGGTAACCATTCTTTCTAAGAAAGAATGAAATTCTGAATAGTGTCTGTATGTTAAACAATCCAGGAAAACTCAATTACTGATGCCAAGAGAAAGTTTCCCATTTTCCTTTGAGTGACAGAATCAGATATCAACATTGTCATACAAACAGCAAGGTCTGGGATTAATTCCTCAGCCAAGATGAACAGACACAAAAGACTTTTCAGAAAAATCTGTACTTACTACTTTCCCTGTGGTGCTGGTCTTTAAAACAAACAAACGAACCAAAAAGAACTGGGAGAAAAAAAAAAAAAGCTTTCTCTAGCAGATGAAAACTAAACCAATAAAAGCCTACAATTATTCATTTAAAAAAGGAAATGGCAAGCTATTAAGTAATACTATATGTCTACTGTATGGCTTATATTTTCTTTAAGCCACAGCTATTTAGTGATTATTCACTTGCTTAAATATAAGCAATTCAAAGTTATTAAAGGGCATTGTTTTGTATAATAAAGAAGATGTAAGACTTAAGCACTTATACCCCAATCCATTCTATGAATTATTGAAGTAACAATCGGTACATATCAACTCATTTACCCAGGAAATGAGCTGTCCCCAGTGCCAAAATGCAAAGTTGCAAATTACTTGAACAAGGTTTAATACATCAAATGAGAACATCACCTTCACACAGTCCCACTCCACCCCAGACCCAGACCCTGCCAGTATAAGATATTTACTTCCTCAGAAACTTCCATTTCTCTTTTGTTAGCTATTCTACACTTTAAATAGGTTTTTCTTTGCTGGTGGTTTCTTTACTTTCTTTTTCTGGAGTGTGCTTAAATTCATTTGCCAATTTCTTAATCTTTATTTTTCTGTAAGAAAAAAAAAAAGTATATCTGTGTCTCTATCTATCTATACTTATACACACACATATATGTACACATAAATATATCTATATATACACAACACGAATTACTCCATCTATGTGGTTACATAGTCAGAAAATGCCAGCCTTGGCTAATCTACTTTCAGAGAAAGCATTCAGAGTTTGACAATAACCGGTCTAATTTAAAAACGTAATTTGAAAATTTATTTCCAAGTTTTACACACGTCTCCCCTCTCAGAAAACAATCAAACATTTACTAATCAGTCAGACAAAAATTTACCTGATTTTTAAACCCTACCACACATTTTATAGGCTTAAATGAATTGTGAAGTTGAAAAAAATAAATACAAATAATAAAGAAAACATATGTCAATGAGTAAATTACAAATGTAACAGGTTTGGTTACACCTAAATATTCAGATTTGATCCTATGTTTCAAATAATAAAGATACAGTTACTTACTTTATTTTAGAAAAGACCAACTATGTAACAATTAGAATTTTTAATATAGAATGGTTAAATAAAGAATTTGATGACTATGTTTTGTGATAATGTTAAAAAAGAAAAAGAAAAAAAAAACCTACACTGTCATTGAGTCAATTCCGACTTGTAGAGGCTGTAAAGGACAGAGTAGAACTGCTCCACAGGGTTTCCAAGGCTGTACGTCTTCATGGAAGCAGACTACTATGTCTTCCTCTAGTATAGCGTGTGGCGGGTTGAAATGACCAACCTTTTGGTTAGCAGTTGTTGTTGTTAGATGCCGTCGAGTCGGCTCTGACTTATCAGGACACCATGTACAACAGAATGAAACACTGCCTGGTCCTGGGCCAGCCTCGCAATCCTTGCTATACCTGAGCCCATCGTTGCATCCACTGTGCCAGTCCATCTCATTGCATGTCTTCCCCTTTTTCACTGACCCTCCACATCACCAGGTGTCTTAGACTGGGTTCTCTAGAGAAGCAAAACCAGTAAAACTTATATATAGAGAGAAAGGGAAATTTATCTTGGGAAAATGGCTCACACACTTATAGAAGCTGGCAAGTCCAAAGTTCTTGGATCAAACGTCAAGCTGGAGGCTTTTCCCAACTCATGCAGCTGCAGGGGCTGAGGAGCTCAAGGTTAGTAGGCAGTATACTGGCTGTTGACTCCAACGAATGACAAATCCAAGATCTCCAGGCCGAATGGTGGATTGTTTGCTCATGGAGAGAGCTGTAGACAGCACAACAGAATCCTGATCCACAGAAGAGTGTCTCTTTTCCCAGGATATCCATAAATATACTGGACGCAGGCCACACCCATAAGGTAACTCCCTTTCAATGGATTGGCTTAAAACATATACATCTTATCCCATCATTGGAACAACCCACATCACAATTGCTTAAACCACACAGAATTGTGGTCCAGCCAAGTTGACACACAACTCCACCTATCACACCAGGCATGATATCTTTCTCCAGGGAATGGTCCCTTCTGACAACATGACCAAAGTGAGAGAGACAAGTCTGGCTATTCTCGCTTCCTAGGAGCATTCTGGCTGCACTTTGTCCAGGAAAGATTTGTTAGCAGACAAATGCCTTAACCCCTGGCTCACCAGGGCTCCCTGTGATAATGCTACTATCATTTTATTTATTAGTCTATTAAAGAGATAAAATTCTAAAGCTAAGAGCAATTATTCTGGAGACAAAGATACTTGGGCTCAAATGAGCTTGATAGCAGTGTGACTTGGGCCAATTACTCAGCCTCTCAATGTCTGTTTCTTCATATGGTAAGTGAAGATAATTATAATACCTATCAGCAAAGGGTTGTTGTGAATATTAAGCAAATCAATATGTGTAACATATTTAGAAATGTACTTGTTACATCGTTAGTGCTGTATAAATGTCTACTATAATTATTATTATTATATCGGGAGCTCTGGTAGCATAGTACCTAAGGCACTTGACTGCTAACCAGAAGGCTGGCGGTTCAAACCCACCAGCCACTCCTCGGAAGGAAGGTTGGGCAATCCTACTTCCGTAGTGATACTGCCTCGGAAACCCAAGGAGGGGTCGCTATGAGTCGGGGCTGACTTGACGGCAAATAACAACAACAATGATTATTATTAGGAGTTTTGGTGGCATAGTACCTAAGGCACTTGACTGCTAACCAGAAGGCTGGTAGTTCAAACCCACCAGCCACTCCTCAGAAGGAAGGTTGGGCAGTCAACTTCTGTAGTGATAGTGCCTCAGAAACCCAAGGAGGGTCATTATGAGTCAGTGGGATCCAACTTGAGGGCAGTGAGTTTGGGTTTTATTTTTTTGGATTATTTTTATTGCTGTGTTATTGGTTGTATATCTAAATATAAATATGGTTATATGTCTAAATATATATATTTATATTTATATTTATATACATGGAAAAAGATGGAGAAATGGAGAAAGAATAGGGCTTAAAAGTTGGAGAAACAAAGGAAGAAAAGACAGGAAGAATTTCATTGGGGGTAGCATTAATTATATTACAAAATGAATAATTTTTATAATTACATAATATATGACTTATTTTAATAAAACAAATAAAAGTACCTTGGAATACTTTTGTGTCACTAAGGTAAGTAATGTCTGTGTGTGATCTGAAGTAAAGGCCATTGATAGCAATAGTAACAATAGTTGCACCTCTTGCCAACCTTCCATGTGCCAGGCTTTGGGGAGGAGATTCCTTTCTTAGATGCTTGAATCTCCTTAACCACAGAAAAGCCCCTGCTTTCTTCTGGACTTCAGTGACCACATTAACAAACAACATGATAATATTTGTGCCAAAGCATTGTTGTACATTGCCTTTAAAATGGTCTTCAAAGAGAAATGCATTTTTTTCTGCAAGATCCCTCAGGTAGATTAAGGCAGTTAAAGCCACTTAGCTGGCAAGTTTTACTTGATTGGAACAGTTTCGTCTCTGAAGTAATCCCTTCACATAAGTACTCAAGAGTAGTATTACTATTGCCTCAATGTGGCTCTATCTGTCATACTCAGTGGGTTTTTATTTAAACAAAAGGAATGCTCATATTTTCCTGCCATAATACTCTTGCTCAAATGCCTAAGAGATTTTTAACCTGAGATTAAAATAATATTAATAATAATTTAATATTTTGATTATATTTGATTAAACTCTATTATTTCACTTGCTCTTCTTGGAAGGAAGGAAGGTTGGGCAATGTACTTCTGTAGTGATATCGCCTCGGAAACCCAAGAAGGGGTTGCTATGAGTCAGACCTGAGTCGATGGCAGCAGGTTTTTAAATAAAATAACAACAATAATAAAAGAAAACCATCTCCAAAAGACATGAACTGATCAGTATTGTTGTATGAAGTTTCTGTAGCTATGTGACAAATTACCACAAATTCAGTGGCTTAAAACAAGCCATTTGTCTTGTCCCATAGTTTCTGTAGATCAGGATTTCCAGAACATCTTGGCAGTTCTGGTTCAGGTTTTTTTATGAGCTTGCAATCAGATGTCAGCCAAAGCTTCAGTTTTCGGTGCTGTGAACTGAGGTTGCGGTTTCGGCTGGGATTGAAGAATGGTCTGCTAGGGTGGTTTCTGGCTTGACTGGCAAGTTGGTGCTGGCTGCTGGCTGCTGGCTGCTGGCTGCAGGCTGAAGGCCTCAGTTTCTCTCCACGTAGGCTTTTCTATAGGGCTGCTTTAGTGTTCTGATTGTATGGTAGTTGTCTTCCCCTAGAGCAAGCCATCAAAAGACTAAGGCGAAGCTTCAATGCCTTTTATTACCTAGTCTCAGAAGTCTCAGAGTCACTTCCATTGTATTCTATTAGTCACAGGAACCTCACATTATCCACCTAAACACATTGCTCTCAACACTAATTATGTTATACAAAATCTGTCTTAAACAAGCCTGTATCTACCATCCATGGTTAGTGTTCAATTTCTAAAAAATGCTACCGGTACTATTCCCAATCCTGCACATTGTCATGGGATGGATGACCAAGCTATGGACATTCTCAGTATGTTATCAATACAACCTAGGGAAGTCTAAGCGCAACAGAACTCAACATATCTTGTTTCTTCTGGCTTCTGCTATACCTCTGTCAGTTGTTCTGAAGTATGCAATCTCTGAAAGAGCTTGCAGCCCAGTGACCACCTCTCTGGGTTCTGCCCAACACAGACACAGGGCATACCAGACCTGTGACATCCTTCTAGGGAGCAGAACTCCAAGACGCTGAATCTTTCTTTGCACCCACCTATTGGCTGTATCCGTGAAGTCTGGTTCCTACTTGCCTAGTGTTAGGGGTTGATTTGTGCCCCTAAAAAAGGTATGTTCAAGTCTTTACCCCTGGTTCCTGTGAATATGAATTAATTTGGAAGTAAGAACTTTGCTGATATAATTATATTCACATAACATTCACATGAGGGTAGGCTTTAACACAATATGACCAGGGACCTTATAAGAGAGAAGAGACACCTGGACACAGGTGGACAAGGTCATGAGAAGATAGAGACAGAAACTGAGTCATGCTGCCATAAGCCAAGGGACATCAAGGATGATTTGCCATCAAAGGAAGCTAGGAGAGTATGAAGGAGCAGAGTCTCCTTCTGAACCTTCAGAGGAATCCACACTGCCAACATTCGGATTTTGGACTTCTAACCTCCAGATCTGTGAGAAAATAAATTTCTGTTTCCTTAAGCCACATGTTGTTGTGTTGTTAGGTGCTGTCAAGCTGGTTCCAACTCCTGGCAACTCCATGTACCATAATATGAAACATGCCTGGTCCTGGGTCATCCTCACAGTCGTTGCTATACTTGAGCCCATTGTTGTAGCCAATGTGTCAATCCATCTCACTGAGCATCTTTTTCTTTTATTGGGGAGCTTTTGCTTTACCAAGCATATTATCCTTCTCTAGCGACTAGTTACTACTGACAATATGACCAGTGTACTAGAGGAAAAGTCTGGCCATCTTTACTGTTAAGGAGCATTCCAGCTGTACTTCATCCAAGAAGGATTCATTTGTTTTGGCAGTCCAGGGTATACTCAGTATTCTTCACCAAATTTCAAATGCATCAATTCTTATTTGATCTTCCGTATTCATTGTCTAGCTATATAGCTCGTGATAATTTATTACAGCAGCTGTAGGAAAACAGCACACTCAGTGACTGGACCAGCTCTGTCCTGAGTAACCCAAAGGACATCCTCACTGTCCAGTGAACTGCAACCACTATCATACCTTTTACAACACCATCAGTGTCCCAGCCCCTGCCCCTTCCAAGTTGTTCCTTTCTTGGTTACTTTCTTGCAGGCCTGGTGTTTTCTTTAGAGTTCTCTATTCTCTTTTATGAGTACTTCATTATTATAGTTAATAATTCTTAATATTAAAATTTCACTATTCACATGACTGTGTGGTATCTCTCTTCTGATTACAATTTTACTGATACAATAACTGCACCTAGTATAATTGTATCTTACATTTGTATCCCTGGCAGTTGAATAAACTGCTTTTCAAAAGATTACACAGCATTGAAATAAAAAGTTATTCTGTGTGTAGAAGACAGCCCTCTCATATTTCTAGCAATGCCAGTAAACAAAGAAATATCTCAAATAAATCAGAACTTACAGCTTGAAGAAGATGATGTAATTAATTCACATGTTGTAAAGGACCATCACTCAGGCCCCCAAAAGAGATCTGTCTAAAGCATCTACTTTGTTTTTGAGAGAAGCCATCAAATAGTGAGGAAAACATGATTTAATTAAAGAAACTAACACAAGTACATGTTTTAACAAATAAGAAATAGAAAAAAATGTTTATATTCTTATAGATGCCTCAACATTACACACTCAGTCTTAAGAACTCTGGTGGCATAATGCTTAAGACAACTAACTGCTAACCAGATGGCTGATGGTTCAAACCAACCAGACTCTTCTTGGAAGAAAGAATGGGCAATCTACTTCTGTGGAGATACTGCCTTGGAAACCCAAAGAGGGTCACTCTAAGTTGAATCGACTCATAGTTGATCTTCCTTATTCATTGTCTAGCTATATAGCACTCAGTCTTAGAAGTGTTAAACATGCTATGATCTTAACCACAGGTTGTGGAAGGCAATGTGTGATCATTAAGATATGCATAACTGGCAGTGTCCAAAGTGATTTTCAGACTGTGAATATGATGAAAGGATAGACTCCAGTGGTGATTGTGATTCTGAATAAGGGGCAAGAAATGGAATGGATAAATACATGCTTTCATTTGATACCTGAAAATTGAAAAGCAACAGCATATATTTAATCTTACCACCACCAAATTGTTATCAAACTTACTGTGCCTTTTATTATTATTGATAACTTAAAGGAGAAGAATTTGCAATTTCATGTTGTTGTTGCTGTTAGGTGCTGTCAAGTTAGTTCCAACTTCCAATGCTGCTTTTTCAAATTTTATTGTTTTTGTTTTTCAACTGAGACAGTTCATTTCAGGAAGTTCTTATTTGTAGTCCAAATATTTTTCTAGCACCATGCTAGATATTAAAGATTCACTTATAAATGAGTCTCAGTTTTGCCCTATAGGAGCCTATCTCATTTATTCAAGAATTTTTTTTTTTTTTTTTTTTTTTTTGAGCACCCATTATGTATTACAGGAGCTCTGGTGGTGCAGTGCTTAAGCCCCTGGCTGCTAACCTGATGACCAGAAGTTAGCAGAAGCTGGAGGCAGCTGGCCACTCTGTAGGACAAAGATGTGGTAGTCAGCTTCCATGAAGACTTACAGCCTTTGAAACCCTGTGGGATAGTTCTGCTCTTTCCTAGAGGGCTGGTATGAGTTGAAACTGACTCCAGAGCAACAAGTTTGTTTCCTTTTGGTTATTATGCATTAGGAGTTCATGCTCCACTGTTAACCAAAAGGTTTACTCAAGTGTGCCTTGGAAGAAAAGCCTGGTGATCTACGTCCCCAAAACCAGCCACTGGAAACCCTATGGAGCACAATTTACTCTGACACATATGAGGCTGCTGTGAGTTGGAACAGACTCAATGGCAATTAGTTTTTACTATGTATTAGGTGCTAGAAATGGAATTGTATTGTTGTTTGCTGCTGACCCAATTCCAACTCATAAGGACGGTTAACGTGGAGTAGCACTGCCCTGATAGGGTTTCCTAGGCTATATCCTTTATAGGAGCAGATCACCACATCTTTTCCCCCAGGGAGTTGATGGTGAGTTCAAAGTTCGAAGCTCTGATGTTTTGCTTAGCAGCCAAGGGCTTACAAAACTGTGCCACCAGGCTCCTTGGAAATAGAATGCACAAGATAAAAAAATGCCTTTTGTTGTTGTAATGTCGAAGGAGTCTACAAAAGACAGTTAGCCAGGGTAATGTCCTCAGAGTTGTAGGGTGGGGGTGGGGGTCATTTCAGATACAAAGTCAGGGCAGATCTCTCTGAGGCATTAGATCTGAGCTATATGATTAAACAAATGCTGAAATGTGATTATATCTATCTGTCTATCTATATATACACATACATACATACACACACACACACACACACACACATATGTTGTTATTGTTGTTATGCACCGTCAAGTCAGCCCTGACTCATAGAGATCCCTCCTTGGGTTTCCGAGGCAGTATCACTACAGAAGTAGGATTGCCCAACCTTCCTTCCGAGGAGTGGCTGGTGGCTTTGGACCACCAGCCTTCTGGTTAGCAGTCAAGTGCCTTAGGCACTATGCTACCAGACCTCCTACACACACATATATAGGGGGTGGTACAGAAGTCACATAGTTTATAGCCTAAATGACCCTTGATGGATTTCATTAAAAATGCACGGGTACTGGTATTCTGATTAGGACCTCTGACTGACTATCACTATGTTATTTAGGCTTCTAATTACTAGATGAATTTGAGAATTAGAAAACTTTTAAAACAACATGACATTAATTTAAGATAAACAAGTTAGGTTTTTTAGCAATAGCAGGTTAATGTATGCATACATTTTTAATTCTTTTTGCATAATAAATAGATAAGTACTGTTCTGGTTACATAGTGCCATTCTGACAAGAATATACCACAAATGGGATGGTTGAACAAACAAGAGTTTATTCTCTCACAGTTTGGAGGCTTTAAATCCAAATACAAAGTGCCAGGCTCTAGGGGCTGTGTGAAAGTCCCTTGACCTTGGGCTTCAGCTCTGCCTTTTGCTCCTGGACCACTGAAGCTAGAGGCATCTCTTCACTCAGATAGTTTACTGGCTGCTGAGGCTAACACGTCCAAGGTCGACAAATGAAATGGCACAGTTTTGATATTACCAAACCACACGGTAGGCCATTGATTCAAGTCCATCATAAGTCTCAAGGTTGGCAGAGAATGGCAGGGTGCTGAACAACGACAAGGCTACATGCAGGGTCCAAGCATGCCATAAGCTAGAGACCATTCCTCAAGGCTTCTGCTTATATATAGGAAGCAGACCACATTCCCTAAAGCAGCTACTCAGCTGCTCACAGTAAATTCCATCATGGAGTTGATTACCAGTTTTATCATGCAGAATACTACATTCAGCTGCCCAGCCACATTGACACACAAACTGAACTACCATAGTTCCACCCCTTGTTAACTTGGCATCTGTACAGATCTTCATTGGGTGACATCTGTCCAGAGTTCTTTCACTGGGTGGCTAGGCATACATTTTTAACTCTTTTTGTGTAATAAATAGATAAGCACCATACTGTATTTCTATTCTCTTGGTTTGTCAAGAGCTCTGGTAGCATAGTGCCTAAGGCATTTGACTTCTAACCAGATGGCTGGAGGTTCAAATCCACCAGCTACTCCATGGAAGGAAGGTTCGGCAATTTACTTCCATAGTGATACCACCTCGGAAACCCAAGGAGAGGTTGTTATGAGTCAGGTTTGACTTGACAGTGGTGAGTTGGAGTTTGTCAGACTTATTTGGGTTGAGATACACAGCATTACTGATTGTGCATTTCATGGAATTATTACACAAAAAGTCTTCTGTTCAACATATTCTGGGACAGAAACAGATTAATTACATTATACCAAACACTTCAACAAGAAAATGTCCTAAGAGATTTGGAATCCATGTGAATGCTGCTTTTCAAAAAAACTAATAGCTTCTGCAAGAAACTGATTACAAATCATTAGACACAAGTGGCTTATTGGGAAAGAGATTAATTAGCAGATTTGTTGAGGAGGTGTGTTGCAGGTGAGTGATCAATGTGTTTGTATAAAGGCTGAAATAAGGCTAAAATGCTGGGCACTTTAATTTTTAAATAAGAGGACTAAAGACGGGCTCACCATCATGAATCCTGACTTAACCTCCCTAAGCCTCTGTACACTCCTTTATAAAACACAGTTATTCAGCTGGGGTTCTCACCATCCTCACTGTTGACATTTTGTGGCTCAGTAATTCTTTTCTGTGGGGACTGTATTGTGCCTGTAGCACACCCCACCCAGTTTTGATGGCAAAAATGTCCAGATATTCTGCAAAAGGTTCCCTGGTGGGGAAAATTCACTCTGCTTGAGAACCACTGAGCTAATGTTCTCAAAGATACTTCTGACCTCAGAGTTTCTGTGATTCTACATAACTGACTCTCCCGGTGTGGAGAAAAGCCTGCAAGCACTGAATTTGCTTTTTCTCCTCTGGTGAAATATGACAAGGGACTCGGAAATATGGTCATGTGCAGGGTATTACCAGTTGCTGTCATGTCAACTCTGACTCCCTGGGTGGTGCAAATAGTTAATACCCTTGGCTCCTGCCATGGATTACACTGTTTTCCCAAAATATGTGTTCATTTGGCTAAGCCATGATTCTCAGTGGTTTGGCAGTTATGTAATGATGCTATTTGGCAATTATGTATTGATGTAATCATCTCCCATGATGTGATCAGCCAATCAGTTGTAAGGGGATTGGTGTGGGACACAACATACCTTAATATTACAGCTCTGATCCCTGGGATGTGGTCTGCATCACCTTTTATCTTACAAGACATAAAAGGAGAGAGAAGTGAGAAGAGCAAGTGACTTCCTGCACCAAGAAAGAAGAGCCAGGAGTAGAGCATGTCCTTTGGGCTTGAAGTCCTGGACTGAGACACTTCTAGGTCCAGGGGAAGAGTGACCTGCCCCCAGGTCTGAATTCAGACTTCCAGCCTCTTAGACTTTGAGAGAATACATTTCTGTTTTCTTAAAGTCATTCAATTGTGGTACTTCTGTTATAGCAACAGTAGGTAACTAAGACAGCTGATAATGGAAAAGTTGGAAGTTCCATTCAATCCAGAGGCACCTGGGAAGACAGACCTCATGAAAATTGGCCATTGAAAACCCTATGGAACAGTTTCACTCTGACACACATGGGGTTGTAGGATATTATGAAAGAATATTTTGTAGGAAACTACAAAGGGCTGCAAGAAAGTGGGGATTTTACACAAGTATCTGCAAAGGGGAAGAAAAAAAAATGTTTTCCCAGTCTAAGTGTTTTATAGTTTCAGAAGAAAGACTGGGAAAACAAACCGAAAAGGACAAGGACTTTCTGCATCTATTGACCTTCTCTGGTACTCAAAAGCCCCAGCAAATGCCTGAGAAGTAAGGAAGGCACAGAGTCCACCAGGAGTTCATTAAGATGTTTAGATCAACAGCCACCAGCATCTGCTCAGAATCTTTTTCAAACAAAGTCCTTTGCATTCAGCACCCAATCACATTTGCATACTTTTGACTTCCTTTTAGATGATTCCCCTGCTGTGTCTGAGGAAAAATCATCCTAATCTAGTTTTCTTCTGAATTTACAGCCAGGAGCTACCTTTATCGTTCCCTGGCTGTGAACACCTTCCTTCTCCCTGCTGCTCTGATTGCTTGATGTTTTCATGACATTGCTACTTTTGACTTTTCTTTCTTCTGGAATAATGTGCAAGGACAGAGAGCATCAGAGAGGACTCAATATCTGGGGAGCACAGTTCCTGGTTCCAGCCCCACCAGAAGGTAGCTGTTTGACACCCCTCAGTGCCCTCCTTTGTAAAATGATGCATATGTCCTAAATTTCTCAGTCTAAGATGACCCAGTGTCCTGCATTTCCTTATACAGCTCTCAGTTTTCATATGTTGATTGTGTACTCATATCTGACAAACAATATATCCTGATTTTGAGTTAGTAAAGCATAAACTATATTTCACTGATCTGTCTTCTAAACCAGGCCTGTGACTCTTGGAAGATCAGAATGGTTGGGAGGTATTTTTGTTTTATATTAAAATAAAGAGAAGCCATGTTCCTCTTTTGGAGGAGCTTGATATATTGTTTTTGTTTGTGTGACTATTGCCTTAGGTTCATTGGCTGCTCTTGTATTCATTAATACATGTTAGCATCTAGGAAGTGGAAGGGGCATAGCATTGCCCTTGCCACAATAAAGCTAATGGGTAATTGCCTGCAAATCCTACTAGATTCAAATATGCCGTGTCTAAGCCTGGAATGCTTCCATGCAAAGGCCATGTAGCAGAAACTCCCTTCTTTCGGACAAAGCTTCATTCTGTTAGTTTTAATAATAAAATCCTTATAGTTAATCTATCTGTCTCCTATTCCAGGTAAGGGGATTAATCTGTTTAGTAGTAAATGGATGTGTTTTTGGGAGCCAAGAAGTTCAGCCAATGGATGCATTTTCCAACTTTAATCATGAAATATGGATGAAGTGATTGAAACCATTTAGTAGCATTTTAGAAGCCAAAATAATTTTTCTTTTTGGAAAGAAAGAAATACCTGTGCTATTGCTACTCTGTCCCCGCCCATGGCTGAATGTTTATTCCTTTATCATGCTAGCAAACATACCTGTATAGCCTGTAGCTAAAGATGGAAACATTAATCTGTTTAGCTAATCCTTGTTTTCTTCCTAGTGGAAACAAAATAGTTTTGTTTTATCAGCAATAGAACCACTCTGCCTCTGAACCACTGGCTCCCAGCCCTTCTTTCTCTCCACCTTCCTCCTTAATAAATAGACTCAGTGTTGAGCTCATGGCGTTTACACCTCTATTAATCTTGGCTGGTTGTGGGGATGCTGAAACATGCTGGTTAGTAGGAAGGGAGCTGTCTTTTAATGTGGCCTTGCAATGCAAACATTTGGGAGCATTTCAATTCCTCTGCCACACTGACCTTATACACATTCTTCTTGGAGTTCCAATGGCTTTGTTTCCACAGGGAAATTTGTTCTTTAGCGGAGAACTTTGGAGAAGTGTAAAAACACACACAAAAAATTAAGCGATCCTGGGACCGAAGAAAGGGTTTGTTTTTTCCTGGTTGGGGAAGAAAAAAATCACACACATACACACACACACACACACACACACACAAAGCCACAACTGATTTATAACTGAATTAAATTCCATATCCAATACATAACATTGTTGCTTAAGAAAATGAGTTTGAAATACAACCACTTAAACGGGAAATGTCCAACATGGGACACAACAGTAAGGTTGAAAAGGAGTAAATTTTCTGGGGAAGAAAATTATTTTTAACCCAAGTTATGAGAATTTTCATTAAGTAAAATGAATATGTACATTCACACAAATGGAGGCATTTTGAGAACAGGAGGGAGCACTATGGATAAATATACAGGGACAAAAGGTGTAACCTAGGAATTGGCAAATGTCAGAGCTCACTTGGTGACCAGGAGGAGAAGTTCCTGTTTGTAGCTGGTCAGTTAAGAGACAATTTGAAGGCACCAGACAATTCGTTAAGGTAAAAAATTTTATATAGAGAAAGGCAGGGAGAGGGAGGGTCAGGGGGAGGGGAAGGGAGGCAGGAGAGGGGGAGGGAGGGAAGGGGCAGGGGAAACGTGCTCTGGTGGCATAGTGAATAAGGCATTTGACTGCTAACCAGAAGGTTGGAGGTTCAAACCCATCAGCCACTCTCTGGAAGACTGTGCAATGTACTTCTGTAAAGATTTACTGCCTCGGAAGCCCAGAGGAGGTCACTATAATTAGGAATCAACTCAATGGGTGTGAGTGTGGTTTTGGTTTGTAAATTGTTTTACCTTACTTTCTTTCTAGTGAGTGAAATAGTATTCTTGTTTTATCAACAATAGAACAACTTATATATAGTTTCACTTTATACATAGTTCTGTGCCTTTGTGTTCTAGTTGTAGTCTTTCTGTGGGAAGTATGAAAGGCAATATGAAATAACCCTTCAAAGCACAATAATTCTTTAATGGCACTGAACATTTCTCAACTGAAAGCTTCACAAAGGATATGACAAACTTTATAAGCCAAAAGATACATTTTTGTTTCGCAGCTGAATCCTGGCAAACATCTCTTCAGAATAGTAGCACTTGCTTCTGCAGAAGAGCAGCTGTACTCTTAAGCACCTATTTTCCTACACATCCTTTTTTTGGGGAGCGGTGGCAGGGGGTGAAAATGTAACTGTAGTTACATAGAGTTTTAAGGAGAAAGGTCAGGGAAGCAATTAGAGATAGAAGAAAGTTGGGGAGAAACAGAATCAACACAAAAACCGACTATGAAAGCTTTGGTCCCAGATGGCATACTCAGTAACAGTCTAGGAGAATAAGCCACCTACTCCATTTGAGAAAATTTCTCCTTAAAGTTTGCTTCTGTATTTAAACATTATATGAGCTCATACAACATTTCACCCTCTTTATTTTGTACCTTCTAAGAGAAAGATCGGGAACTCTGGTAGCATAGTGGTTAAGACACTTGCCTGCTCACCAGACGGCTGGCGGTTCAAACCCACCAGCCACTCCTCGGAAGGAAGGTTGGGCAATCCTACTTCCGTAGTGATACTGCCTCAGAAACCCAAGGAGGGGTCGCTATGAGTCGGGTTTGACTGGACGGGACATAACAACAACAAGAGAAAGATCACTCACTCATTCACTCACTCATTTATTCAACCAGTCAGTCAAATTTCCATAAATATTTAGTGAATACCTAGTGTTATGGATTCAATTACCTCCCTCAAAAGACATCCTAATCTGTCACATTGTGTGGAAATAGGGATTCTTTTTCAAGATGTTTTGAATAAGTTAACAAGACTGGGGAAAAGAAAAAAAAAACTAATTGCCATTGAGTTGCATTCAACTCATGGCGACCTTTCCTTGGGTTTCTGAGGTGATATCACTATAGAAATAGATTACCCAATCTTCCTCCTAAGGAGTGACTGGTGGGTTTGAACCATCAGCCTTCTGGTTAGCAGTTAAATGCCTTAGGCACTGCACCACCAGTGGGTTCCAATCTCTTCTGAGTGGTGTCCTATGAAAGACAGAATAGACACAGAAAAAGTGTCACACGGGGAAGACAGGTTCCATGTGAAGATGCATCTAGTAGTCAAGAAAGGGCAAGAACCACCCAGGCCTATCAGAAATTGGAAGAGACAAGGAAGAAGCTTCCTCCATAGTGGATACAGACAGTGTTAACCTACTGCTACCCTGAATTCAAATCCTATCTCCTCCAGAACTGGGAGATAATACATTTCTGTTCTTTAAAGTCACCCACTATAAAGCAGGTTAGGAAACTAAGACACCTGTATGTGTGAAAACTATAAATATAGGTCACAATCCCTTCCTAGCAATTCCAAATCCAAAAACTCTGAACTCCAAAAGCTTTTACAACGTATGAGAGGCCAATGGACCTGGCCAGAACTAAGTCTGTGGTAAATCTGAATGGAATTGCACTGGAGTATTTTAATCTTCATCTATACTCCCTAGTATGATTCTTCATACTCTTTGCTAAAGGGTTATCAATGTGCGTTACTATGGTGCCACCCTAGATCCCTCTGAGGTATTATATAACATGCAACACATGAAATCTGAGAAATTCTGAATTCCCTCTGACCTTGGCAGTTTTGGATAAGGGGCCTTGGGTCTGTAGCTTTCACAACATCAGGAGCAGGCACTTGTAGAAGTCACAAAAATAACACGTTTCTCTTTTCATCAAGAGCAAATAGCTGGAAGAAAGTGTACCTCGTTCAAAAGTTCTCATCCAGACAGCCATCCTTGTAAGGTGGTGTGTGCATGTGTGTGGCTGATTTTTTTTTTTTTTTTTTTAAGAGTCAAAAAATCCAATTCTGTCTCTTTGAAGGGCAGTGGACCCCTACCAAGAAGACACAGAAACATCCTGTCAAACAGTGGTGAGCGGTCTCTGCCCATGTGGCCTAAAATAAAAAATAATTGAAACATGGTGTTACTGAAGTTTCTGGCTTCCTCTTGCAGTCACAGAAAGGAAAGGGACAGAGTGAGCTGGGTGGGGGTTTCAAATTTCAGCCTTCCTGTCCCTGAGACACAAACCATCTAAATAGTGTCAGAACTCTGAAGAGAAAAACAAAAAGAGTCAAGTGCCATCAAATAGAGATGTTTGTCGTAGTTTATGGTCAATAAATATATCATGAAATGTGCTTCATTCATACTCTGTTGTCTCTTTAGGATTCTCCAACTACTCACAGCTGCTAGAGGGTCTCAGGTTACTGAAGTTGCTGAATTAATACACTGAAAGCTACCATTAGAATCAAGAATGAACTGCTCCATTGAATACATCCATCATGATTGGACATATCCTTAGGGTTCACAAGTTAACAAAAATATCCTGGTCTCAAACCATTGGGCTATGTGTGATGGATCTTGTACAATCGTGTAGAATCTTTGCATGAATAGTTTCTAGCTCAATTGGCAGAACAAAGAAAGGGAATTTGTTTCAAAAATTGCAGACATAGAACCACATGAGCGTTGCAAACAACATATGCAATAGTCCGATTTTGAATAAAAGACCAAAGCTGATCCACTGAGACTACCTCCTGTGTTCCAAAGGTAATAGCTGCGTGGATTTATAGGACCACATCAGGGTGAGATGGATGGCTCCAGAGTTCTACTTATTACAAACACTGCAGTAAAAACACATAGGTAACTTAAGTGGTTTTGAAAAATAAACTTTTGGTTTTCCTTTCCTTTTTAATATTTTATTGGGAGCTCTGGTAGCATAGTGCCTAAGGCATTTGACTGCTAACCAGAAGGCTAGTGGTTCAAATCCATCAGCCACTCCTCGGAAGGAGGATTGGGCAATGTACTTCCATAGCGATAGCACCTCAGAAACCCAAGAAAGGGTCACTATGAGTCTGATCCAACTGGACAGCAGTGAATTTGGTTGGCGTTTTTGTTTTTTTTTTTTTTTTTGGTTGTGTTTTTGTTAGATGTTTACACAGCAAATTAGGTTTCCATGTGACAATCTCTACACAAATTTTTAGTGACATTAGTTATGTTTTGTGCTATGTGTCAACATTCTCTTAATTGTGTTCTGGTTGTTCCGCTTTCAGTACTCCAATTTCCCTGCTGCCTCACCTTTGTTTTAGAGTAATTATTGACCTTTTGGTCTCTTTTGGATGGGTTTTCAATGGACCACTCTATTGACAGGTAATAGTCTTTATTTTGGATGTCAATCTGTTATTTTTCTAAACGGTGCCCTTTGAGTGTAGTTTTGATTCAAAGTTTAAATAGTATCTCAGGACAATAGTAGCAAAGAGTCCTCTAGGCTAAACTGGTCCCATAAGTTTGGGCTTTTTTAAGAATTTGAGTTATTATTTATCAGGGACTATCTATTATGGCCCTTTGCAGGATGGTCGGTGGTGTTGGGCACCATCTAGTTCATCTGGTCTCAGAGTAGTGAGGTCGTGGCTTGTCTAGGCCATTGGCTCTGTGGTTGACATATTTAGAAGTTTTAGTTTCCTCAAATGTAAAGTCACATAATTCGTAAAGATACCAAGGAGGGCTTGGTGTGAGACAGAATTGACTCAACAGCAGTGAGTTTGCTTTTTTTTTCAGTAAAGTTGAAATGTTAGTTGCCTTCAAGTCAATTAAGACTCATGGCAACTCCAAGCATGCACAGTGTAATTACTCTGTAGAGTTTTTTCAAGGCCATGACCTTTTGGAAACAGACCTCCAGGGCTTACTTTTGAGGTATCCCTGTCTTTGTTTGAACCATCAACCTTTCAGTTTAGCAGTCCAGCACTTAGTCATTTGTGCTGCCCAAGGACTCCTAAAGTTGAAATAAACACCAGAAAGCATTCTCCAATGTCATTTTTCTCTTAAATAATATGAACAAAATTAACTGCAGCATAGAAATCTGTTGAAAGAGAAGCAAGAGGCTGAAAAGAGATTGACAAGATAACCCTTCCTGACAGGTAATTTGATTGGATAATAATTTTGATATCTTGTGAATTATACAAAGAATAATAGAAATCAAATATAATTGAACCAGGGCTTAACTTTTGTGTAAATTCTAAGGGAATAATGCAAAATTTTATACCTACAGTATGACACAAAAACTGTAAATGATAGTGATCGTGGTGTCACAATAGAAAATCTCATATATAATATTGTGGGCATGAAATATTACACACAACTCACTAGATTTACCTCTCTCTGAGGAATGTTCTCCCCACCCACAAGGTTGAGTCGATTGCAGCTATGATTATATGTGATCTGGTGTTTCTGAAGTAATCAGTTAAATAAGTGTGGGCATATGACTTAAATTGGGCCTCTCTTATTCTAGCTCCTGGGAAACTGGGATAGGGATTCAGAGGCAGTCCATTTCCTTATCAGGAGCCATGGGATGGCAGTCTTGCCTTCCTACAAGAAAACCATATAGAAACAGAGCAGAGAAAGAGGGATGAAACAGGTGGACATCAAGAAAGGCAGGACACAGCAACATAGTGTCTGAGCTCCTATTACCTTTCCTCCTCCAAGTTTGACTATTGTCTTGAATTTTTGCCATAAACAATCACTGTATTTTTATTATAAACTTTATTTTCAGAAAGCAAGCTCTGGTGGGATAGTCCCTAAGACATTTGACTGCTAACCAGAAGGATGGAGGTTCAAACCCACCAACAACTCATTGGAAGAAAGATTGGGCAATCTACTTCCTTAGTGATACTGCCTTGGAAACCAAAGGAGGGGTCACTATGAGTCAGATCCAATTCGACAGCAGTGAGTTTTCAGACAATTAACTTTCAATTAAAAGTTCCTCCATGGATTATCTATGGGTTCAGGTGAAGTGACTTCATATTCTGAGCATCCCTAGGGAGTCTTACTCTATTTGCCTCACCTATACATACTTCTAAGGCCATCATGAGAAAACATTTGGTATCTTTTCTTTGTTGTTCACTCCTCCCCTTTTCCTTTAGAGTTGCATTGAATGCTGATAGCAAGGTAACACTTGTTAGTTCTCAACAAGCAACACCCGAGGAGTCCCTTTCAAAAGCACATTTGTGTTTTGTAGAATTACTGTAATTGTCTCAATTCAATGCTCCAGTCCCAGTAGCCTCATTTGACAACCTGATGTATTATTTCCTAATTCTGTGGTAGTTCTTGTTAGGTGTTGTTAACTTGGATCTGACTCATCGTGACCTTATGTACAACAGAATGAAACATGGCTTGGTCCTGCACCACCCTCACAATCCTTGCTATTCTTGATCTCATGATTACAGCCACTGTGTCAATCCATCTCATTGAAGATCTTCCCCTTCTTCACTGACCCTCTACTTTAGCAAGCATGATATCCTTTTCCAAGCACCAGTCCCTTCTGACAACATGACCAAAATACATGAGATCAAGTCTGGACATTCTTGTTTCTAAGGAGAATTCTAGCTTCAGTTCTTCCAAGACAGATTTGTCTTTTCTTCTGACAGTCCATGATATTTTCAGTATTCTTCATCAACATCACAATTCAAATACATAAATTCTTCTTCAGTCTTCCTTATTCACTGTCCAGCTCTTACATGCATATAAACCAAACCAAACTTACTGCTGTGGAGTCACATCTGTCTCATGGTGACCCCTCCTTGGGTTTCCAAGGCAGTATCACTACAGAAGCAGATTGCCCCATCTTCCTTCTGAGAAGTGGCTGGTGGGTTTCAACTGCCAGCCTTCTGGTTAACAGTACATTTCTTAGGCACTACACTACCGGATAAAGCTATTGAAAATACCATGGCTTGGGTCAAGTGCACCTGAGTCTTCCAAGGGACATCTTTGCTCTTAAACACTTTAAAAAGGTTTTTCTTTTTGTTTTGTTTTGTTTTTCTTTTTTGGCAGCAAATTTTCTCAGAGTCATGTCATCTGATTTTTTGACTGCTGCCTTTGTGGGTGTTGATTTGGATCCAAGCAAAATGACATTCCTGACATCAATCTTTTCTCTATTTATCATGATGTTACTTGTTGGTCCCGGTGGGAGGAGTTTTGTTTCTTTATGTTGAGATATAAACTACACTGGAGAGTATACTCTTTGATCTTCCTTAGTGCTTTAAGTAATCTTCACTTTCAGCAGCAAACTGTGTTATCTGCATGCTGCAGGTTGTTAGTGTGTCTTCCTCAAATCCTGATGCTGTGTTCTTCTTCATATTGTCCAGCTTCTCAGATTATTTGCTCAGAATGCAGATTGAACAAGTGTGGTGAAAGGATACAACCCTGATGCACACCTTCCCTGAGTTTAAACAATGCAGCATCTCCTTGTGCTATTTGAACAAGTGCCTCTTGGTCCATGTACAGGTTCCTCATATGCACCATTAAGTGTTCTGGAATTTCCATTCTTTGCCATGTATCCATAAGTTGTTAGCATCTACACAGTGGCGTGTCTTTGCATAGTCAATAAAACACAGGTAAATATCTTTCTGGTATTCTTTGCTTTCAGCCAGGATCCCTCTAGCATCAGCAAAGATATCCCTCATTCCATACCATCTTCTGAATCCAGCCTGAATTTCTGGCAGTTTCCTGTACATACACTGCTGCAGCCACTTTTGAATTATCTTCAGCAAAATTTTCCTTGTGTGTGGTATTAATGATATTGTTTGAGAATTTCCACATTCTGTTGGATCACATTTCTTTGGAATGGGCAAAGCTGTATCTCTGGAGTAGAGAATTATAATTGCAAGGAGATGTCATATGCGTAAGAAATGTCTTTGGATATGTATTATTAAATATTATAATGTTTCCAGGTTTAAAGTATAATATTAGTAGATTATCAGGCTTGCATTAATATTGTATACCAATCTTTCAAAAAGCTTATCATACCAATTTCTCAAAATAAACCAATGAACTATGTAGAGTAGCTATTATTTTCGTCAATTGCTCAATGAAGTTGTAGAGGCTTAGAGAATTTGGGTAATACACCTTTGTTTGTGTAGCTGGTTCCTGGCCCCACTTGAGCTAGACTCTACCACACTGCACTTTTTATGTGGTTCATTATAAGTAAGACTTTGCTAAATCAACCTCATTACATTGGTGGCTTTGATAAATTATTATCACTAGATTTGGGGGTTACATTTGACTGACAGCTTTAACTGATAGAAATCTTGTCAAATATGACAGTTAGTCTTTCAAAATTAGCCTTGATGAATACTTCTATCCACATCTGTTAATCCTTTCTTAAAAGATTAATTCAACATGCATTGAAAAAATACCCAGGCAGGAATAGAATTGATTCTCAAAAAGATTATAATTAAATCCAAATGGAATTAAGCAAGCTCTTTGAACTTTCACATTTTGGTCAATTATTACTGCAATATTGCCTGTATTCAGCTAGTGCAAGTGGTGTAACAAGACCACTATGATGTATTATTTTTTCTGATACAGTGAAAGTCTATATTGTAGTACTTACGCCTATTTAAAGGATTCCTGGTGGTATAGTGGTTAGCAACCAAAAGGTGGTTCAGACCTACTAGCTGCCCCATGGGAGAAAGATGCAGCAGTCTGCTTTAAATACGCTTATAGCCTTGGAAACCATATAGGGCAGTTCCACACTGTCTTATGGGGTTCCTCTGAGTCAGAATTGACTACAGGGTACAGAACAACAGCAGCCATCCCTATTTACTTACTTATTTATTTTATTGTGCCTTTCATGCCACTGGTTATCATTTTTTTCAGCAACTGCATGCAAATATAATTTTAAAAAAGCTATTTTTTCTTTTAACATCCAGTATTTGTGTTCCCTTCATATTCCATGGTCTTCTTTGTGAGCAGCTGTTACATTAAAGCAAGTAGGAAAACGAAACTGATCTTCCATCATTCTAGAAAATTTTATCACATTTATTGGGACCTATAAGAGAGTTACCTACCTTTTCCCCAAAGTTGACCTTCAAGGTTGAATTGGTCAGTAGTAGGCCATATTGTTCTTGTTGTTGTTTTGTGCTGTCGAGTCAGACCTGACTCATAGCAACCCCTCCTTGGGTTTCCAAGGCAGTCACTACAGAAGTAGATTGCCCAACCTTCCTTCCGAAGAGTGGCTGGGGGGGTTGAACCGCCAGCCTTCTGGTTAGCAGTTAAGTGCCTTAGGCACTACACTACCAGAGCTCCTTGAAGGCCATATTAAGATTTGCTATTAGGCAACACCCAGGAGGTGGGTGTGAACATTTGGTTGAAATATGTAAATGGATTGTGGGCAGAAAATATCAGAAGAGACAAATATCCTGATTCCCTGCTACTCACAGCCATCTAATATTCATGGTAATTACCTTGTTTAAGAAAGGAATTTTTATTCTTCATATCTGTTCACTTCAACCCAGTAATTATTTTCAAATGCTGAACATTCACCCAGGGTACTTGCCTAGATCAGATCACTGTTACCTAACTTAGAGGAAAGTGCTGATGCAAATTTTGGTGACAAAGGTGAAAGTATGTTCACATTTCTGTTCGCCAAATCATCAGTGATTACATGTTTCCTGTGGTCTGATAGCTAATCTCTTTAACTCCCTAAACTCCATCCAGTATATACAAAGATAATTCCTTCAACTGTTCGGATCATTCAACAAGTACACATGAGTTCCCAGTTACCAAAAGTCCCAGTGGGCAATACAAAGAAACACAGTACATGTTCTCCTGTGTCCAAACATGTAGGCCACTGTTTATGCAAAATTGGTGGTCCTCTTTAACCCTGTCCTGATGTAGCATAACAAACAAATAGGACTGCCTCACAGGAGAGAGGCAATACCACGTGGACATAATTTATAAGTTAATTAGCACAGTCTACTGTGGCCAAGTAGTGACAGATGTGACACCTGCTTTCAAGGGGGAAAAAAAAATAAATGAGAAATAGTAAAGAACAGCAGAGGTCAGTTTCTTCTCAAGGGAGATTTGTGGTCACACACAGGTCACATTGGCTGCTATATAAGACAGAATTTTTAATAGCCCAAAATGACTTTGAAAGGCAAAGTATAAATACGAATAGAATTAAAAGCACAGACTAAATTCTCCAACTAAATGAACAGTCGGATACTTTTAGGTGAAGGCATTTACACACATTTGTGCTTTTTAGAACAACAAAATACTTTTCATATTTTTTCTACTGATCTTTTTTTTTAATTGTGATTTGGGTGCAAATTTACATAGCAAACTTGTTTTACTTTCAACAGTTCACGCACATCTGGTCTCATGGCCCCAATTACCATCCCCAACTGTAAGAAACTCTCCTCCCCATGACCACTCATCTCTGTGCCCATCTCATCCATACGTTCCTGTCTGTCTAGCCTTCCGTCTATGTGAATGCTTCCTTCTGGTGCCCCGTGGCTGCTTGCTCCAAGGGGTGCATCTCCCTCGAGTAGGTGGGTGGATTGACCTGGGGTAGGTGCTCTGTATGTAGGTTTTTCTATTGTTGGGCTGAGAGCCAGTCACGTGAATCCATTTCAAGGCTCAAAGGGTAACTTGGGGCATAGTCTTGAGGGTTCCACGAGTCTCCATCTGACCAGCAATTCTGGTCAGTTTTGTGTTTTTGAATTTTGTTCCACCTTTTTCTTCCCACTCTATCCAGGATCTCCAAGTTTGATCCCTTTCTGAGTGGTTGGTATTGGTAGCTGGGCTCCGTCTAGTTCTTCTGGTCTTGGGTTCAACTCATCTCTTTTTATCTATTATTTGTAAGATTTTGATAACTGTTCTTTCTGCAAATCAAAGAGAACCACTACACTGGTCAAATCTTATTACTGAGTAAAGTCAGCAGCAGAGGGGAGTGCTTGATGTCCTAATCTGATAGTAGTCCTTATGTGGGTGAAAATAATGTCCCCATCCAGAGTTCTGAATTAGTCTGTTTTGACTCAAACTGGGATAATCTGTGAATATGACTTTATATAGTTTTTGACAAAGAACAGTTCCCCGCAGGGTTGCAGAAATTCAGTGTCAGTCTGCCCAATCTTAAAAACAAACCTACGAACACACAAAAAACAGTCACCAATTTAAGTGTTGATCAGACTTTGTTCCGTGTCGAGGCTCAGGCAGACATTAGCCTATAGGAAGCTAATTGACGTGTACTAACATTTTTGGGAGAGTGGAGAGGAAGCAGGATTGGGCAGAGGGTGAAGTTGAATTGCAAAGCAGTGGCAAGATAAAAATCAGTTACATTTTAGTCCACTCTGATTCATGGTGACCCAACTTTACAGAGTAGAAGAACTCTGTGCTCTGTATGGTTTGCAATGGACGATTTGTTTTTTGGAAATAGATCAGCAGGCCTTTCTTCTGTGGTTCCACTGGATGGGTTTTAACAGACAACCTTTAGGTTAGTACTGAAAGTACAAATTGTTTGTACCACTCAGGGACCCAGTGGCAACATAAAACCAACAAATTAAAAAATCCAAACCCATTGTCATTTAATAGATTCTGACTCATGGCGCATTAGAACTTAAATTCTAAAACACTCAGTTTGTGGAAGGCTATGGTCTACAATGAGAGGCCTAACTCCATTTGGAGTCCTGACATGAATGCAGACACCATTTAAGTGCTTTCTGTTACCTCCTCAATACTCGCTGACCATGAAACCAGCACCGTGGCTATGCTTAAGCAGCTCTGGTGTTGTAGTAGTTAATTCAGGCATTTGGCTGCTAACCCAAAGGTCAGTGGTTGAAGCTCACCAGCTGCTTCATGGAAGAAAGATGAACCAGTTTACTTCCCTAAAGGTTTACAGCTTGGAAACCCAATGGAAGTTGCTAGGCATCAGAATTGACTTGATGGCAGTGAGTTTGCAGCTATGCCCAGGAGGAGCAGTTTGTCCTCAGGAAGAGTATGGTTGAATGTAAATTAACTAGTATGCAGAAATCTGCTCCCATAAAGAACTAGGAACATGCCTAACATTTACCAGAAGTAGCCAATCAGATACATGCTATCTAATTTAAGTTAAAAGTTGGGGGTCCTGGTATTATCTTGTAAGCATCTTTTGGTTATTACTCAGGGTTCCACAATCATGAGTCATACTCTGACCACCATATTGCTAGGTGGTTGAAGCCCCAGCATGGCAACGATTGTGAGAATGGCTCAGGAGCAGGCAGAGTTTAGTTCTGTTGCCCATAGGGACACTATGAGTCCACACTAACTCGATGACACCTAACAACAACAACAATAACAACATCAGAGATATAGATATACCCATTACCTGTGAAATTTTAGACTCATTGAAATGGTAAATTTATTTTTGTTTTTTGAATAAAAATGATTCATCAAGACAGTGGTAATTGAAGAGTAGTCTTTGGATCAGTAGCAGCAATCCTACCTGGGAACTTGCTAGAAATGCAATTCTTTGTCAGTGCACAGGCCTACTGTATCTGAACCTCTGCAGATGGGGCTCAGTCGTCTGATTTAAGAAGAACTCCAGGTGATTCTGACACCTGTGAAAGTTTGAGAAGCACTGATATAGTACTTGTGAAACAGAATTTCACAACTGGGGGTAAGAAAAGACTCCTTCAAAATTGTTTAGAATCATACGGCTGGGTTGAGAACAAAACTTTCAATGGGTTCATTCCAGTTCCAGCCCCAGCTGAAAACTGGCATTTCTAACCCAAATATACTAAATTAGAATCTTAATTTTAACAAGATTCTGGCATGATTCCAAGATTCTAAGAAAATGAGATGGATTGACACAGTGTGCTCAATGGTGGGCTCAAGAATAGCAAAGATTTTGAGGAGGGTGCAGGACCTGGCAGTTTTTCCTCCTGCTGTCCACAGGGTCACTGAGTCAGAGCCAACTCAACAGCACCTAACAGCAACAACAACACGACTTCTCTGGGATCTTGTCAAAATGTAGATTCTGGTTTAGTATCATGGAGTGGAGATGCTAATTCTCAACAGGGCGTCAAACTGGAAAGAACCAGTTTCCCTTTTGAGAACACCTGGAATCACATCCATAATTACATTTTGAATTATGTGAATGACTCAGTTCTTTCTTGAGTGTTTCTGCCTGTTGCCCTGAATTCTGCTTCCAGGCAGGTGACATCTGCATGCCTGGCCCACGAACACAGCATATACTGCAAAAAAAAAACATATTTGTGGTTTGTCCAACCATGTCCTAAGTCAGCCTGGAGTAGAAGAAACATACCATTTCACTTGGACTGATGAGAAGAAATAGTCTCACTAGGATTTCCTCCTTAGCTAGTCTCAACAAGAGCAGGAAATATCTTGTCTGGGATTTTACGATGATGATGACAATAAAGATGCTTATCTTATGTAAATTTAAGATACACAAAGAATAATTTGGGATGGAATATTGTCTTAAAAGTTTACACCCAGCTCTTTCCTTTTTGAACTGTTATTTTGAACTGTGTGTCATTTGAATGAGTTTTTCTTCTATTATAACATAGCTGCATGTGTACATTAGAATCACCCGGGGATCTTGTTAAAATGTAGATTCTGATTCAGGATACCTGCTGTGGAAAGGCAAATTCTCAGCAGGGGGTCAAAGCAGAATGAACTGATCCAAAGCCCTGGTTTGTTATTTATTGATTTATTTCCTCATTATAAGGGAAGCAGAATGAGAATATGAAATTTATTTGTCTTCTTCTTCATTACCTTTCTAGAAGTTAGAACAGTACCTGCCATATATTAGATCTTCAATCAATACTTTTTTTTTTTTAAAATAACAATATGTTACCTAGAAGCAGCAAATATGAAATATTGAATTTAAACTCGGGTTTACTTCAAAATCATGATTTCTTCACCAGGTTGCCCTGTACTACCTAAAATAGATTATACATAATAATAGCTTATATTTATTGATTTGCAATATGCTTGAGTCGTTCATATATAGTGTGAATCCCAACAATTATAGTAGGAAATTGGGTATTAGTAATACTATTCTCAGTATATATATATATATATATATATATATATATATATATAATGTGTATATACACACACACACACACACATATATATATAAGGTTCTGAGAGATTAAGTAATACTCCAAAGTTCACACAACTATCTGAATTAGACAGTTAGATTTTTAACAGTTTTGACAGTGGCATTTAGAACTTAATTGCATCATATTTACGTGGGATGTCTTCCCAAACTTCAGATTCTTTGGCCCTATTTCCAGAGATGACGGAAGGCAAAGCTCACTGCCAGCACTTTAACTGTCTCAGGTTTCCTAAGGTCGAGGCCTCAGGACTAACTTTTGCTGTAGAGTTCGGTGTAGCAGGCAGGTGGCACTGATGCTAGATGGCTATAGTGATGGGAAGAAGGATGTAGAATTCTGGAAATATCCCTGCTGAATTTTAGATTACATACAGGAAAGGTACAGTTCAGATAACGAGTCATAGGCAATAATCACTCTTTCCTTTGGCCTTTCGGTCAGGTTCAAATCAAGTCTGGTTCTGATTAGCCTGTGGGGAAGGAGGAGATTAGAGCTCAAGTGTGTCTGACATTAATGCAGCTCACTGATGAAATGAGTGGCTCTTCATTCAGAAGGGTGATAAGGGAGCAGGTTTCCTGATGGGTGACTTCAGGCTGTAGGAACAGAGGCCAAGTTTTAATCTTGGTGGAGGAAGACCTGCCATTGATGCACCTGACGTTTGACAAGAATACTGCAGCTGCTTGTACTCAGGCCTTAAATTGGAGTAAGAGAAAGGCAGGGTCTGTCAGTGGCTGATGATGGATTTCATCAGTTCATAACAAAACTGAATAGCTCAGACAGTCTGCTGAAATAAATTTAATACTATTTTGAAAGAAAAAAAAAAAAAGGTAGATTCATTTTTGGCAGCTAAATTCAATCCCTGTGTGACATAATTTGAAGTGCCACCAGAACCTTCGATCTCTCCTGGGATTTCTGTAGCTGCCCTTTCCTCCACTCTTCCTTGCCTCCATCTCTTTCCTTCTGGTATCTGGTGATTGGAGAAAATTCCCAATCTTGTGAACCTTTGCAATAAGAGCAAGTTCTGTAGCAGTGCTAGGCTGTGAGGACAGGAATATATAATTTCTAGGAAAATCCAAGAGTTTGCTTCAGAAGCAGCAGTATTTCTAACAGGTTGGTTTGGTTGCTATGTGTCTTCCATGTAGAATGACTGGCCTTCATTATTTCTTCTCAACAGCCACACTCCTCTCTCTGCTGTATTTCTCTTCTACCAAGCTATTCTTGACTTAAAAACAAAATTTTGTTTTTATGCCTAATGATTATATGAAACATGGACAATAATTCCTAGCTAACTCCTTGTACATTGAATAAAATATAAACTAATGGACATGATGTTTACAATCCTTCATTGCCAGGCCCCTTGTTACTGTTTGAGTCTCATCTCCTTCTATGCACCCATACATACTCCATGTTTTACCATATTAACTACTTTTGGTAAAAAATGCGATTCTATTTCATGAATATGAAAGGACAAGATAAAATAATTGAACCGAAGATTTCAAAGAGCAGCTTGAGAAGACAAAGCCAGTTATTATAATTCAAAGTGCAAAGACCTGGAGTTGGAAAACCAAAAGGGAAGAACACGCTTGGCATTTCTCAAGCTGAAAACATTTAAGCCTCGAGTTGCAATATTGAAAGATTTTAAGGGCAAAATAGTGTATGATGCAGGGAACATCAAAAGAAGATGGAAGGAATACACAGAGTCACTGTACCAAAAAGAACTGATCAATCTTCATCCATTTCAGAAGATGGCATATGATCTAGAACCAATGGTACTGAAGGAGGAAGTCGAAGCTGCAATGAAGGAATTGGCGAAGATCAAGGCCCTGGGAATTGACGGAATACCCATTGAGATATTTCAACAAATGGATACCCCATTGGAGGCTCTCACTTGGTTATGCCAAGAGATTTGGAAGACAACTACCTGACTGGAAAATATCCATATTTGTACCCATTCCAAAGAAAGGTGATCCCACAGAATGTGGAAATTATAGAACAATATCATTAATATCACACACAAGTAAGATCTTACTGAAGATAATTCAAAAACGTTTGCAGCAGTACATTGACAGAGAACTTCCAGAGGTGCAAGCTGGATTCAGAAGATGACGTGGAACAAGGGATATCATAGCTGCTGTCAGGTGGATCTTGGCTCAAGGCAAAGAATACCAGAAAGAGGTTTACTTGTGCTTTATTGACTATGCAAAGGCATTGGATTGTGTGGATCATGAAAAATTATGGATAACATTGAGAAGAATGGGAATTCCCGAACACTTGATTGTACTCATGAGGAACATGTACCGTGACCAGGAGGCTGTCATTCAAATGGAACAAGGGGACACTGCATGGTTTAAAATCAGGAAGGGAGTGCATCAGGGTTGTATCCTTTCCCCATATTTATTCAATCTATATGCTGAGCAAATAATCCGAGAAGCTGGACTATCTGAAGAAAAATGTGGCATCAGGATTGGAGGAAGAATCATTAACAACCTGAGATATGCTGATGATACAACTTTGCTTGCTGAAAGTGAGGATGACTTGAGACACTTAGTGATGAAGCTTGAGGAACACAGTTTGGATTACATCTCAATATAAAGAAGACAAAAATCCTCACAACTGGACCAATAAGCAGCATCACAATAAATGGAGAAAAGATTGAGGTTGTCAAAGAATTCATGTTGCTGGGTTCTACAATCGATGCCAATGGAAGCAGCAGTCAGGACATTAGACGACATGTAGCACTGGGCAGGTCGGCTGCGAAGGAACTCTTTCAAGTGCTGAGGAGCAAGGATGTCTCCTTGAGGAATAAAGTGTGCCTGACACAATCCATGATATTTCCAGTCACCTCATATGCATATGAAAGCTGGACAATGAATAAGGAAGACCAAAGAAGAGTTGATTCTTTTGAGTTGTGGTGCTGGCGGAGAATGCTGAAAATACCGTGAACTGCTAAAAGAACTAACAGATCTGGTGGGATCGGGTGGTGTTTTGTTCTGCTGTGAGTGGGGTCACTATGATTTGGAGACAACTTGATGGCACCTAACAACAAAATTTCTCCAAAACTAAACTAAAGTTTCTTTTTGTTATTATCACACAAGAAAAAGCAGAAGAGAACAATTTGACAACTTAATGTAGATTTGTTGAATTCTTTTTTGTCCTATTTAATTGCTTTATTTTTTCTCCAAGCAAAACAACAAATTAAATTATTTTGGTCTTGCTTTATTATCTGGAAAGTGAGTTTAGGCAAAATAACTCTGCTGCTAAAGAAACAAATAAAAGCGAGAGAACGAATGAGAGAGAGAGAGAGAGAGAGAGAGAGAGAGAATGACCATTATACAATACTGGAACAATATTGTACCCTTAGAAATAGGTGCTTGGAAACAGATACAGGTATGTGTCTGTTTAAACAATCCTCTACTTTCTGAATGATTTAGTACCTTTATTAAATCATGTTAATAATTGCACAACATCTATTACATAGATAGGTGGTTTCAAAGCCCTCCGTAACCCAGTAGTCTCACTCTCTTCTTGTTATTGTTGTTTTCAAAGCTTGCATAGCTTAACTAAGTTGCTGTGGGCAGATCAGTTATACCATGCTGTCAGGCTATGGCTTTCCATCCCTTTTCTCACTGGCACAGGGAAATGACTAATTCCTGGTGCCAATTGTTCTTCTTTCCTTTAGTACCACACATTCTACATCCCATTTTCCCAATGATTTGGGGCAATGGGCAGACTGCAATAGGACTTGAGACAGTTCAACACTGAGGGAGTTCATGACACATCAAAATGTCCTCCAAACTCCTTTCAGTACAAGACAGCCACATGGAATGCATGCACCCTGTGTAAAAAGGTGGAATTTCCTACCAGTTGAAATTCCTGACAGATTTCAGTAGTTATGGTTTTCCACTGTGCACTACCCAATGGAAGTGATTTCACTTCTTGATGTATTTTGATCGCAATTAAGACTCTCACATATAAGCTCACAAAATAAGCACTCAGGAGGATTTTTTAAGGAGCTCTTGTGGTGTAGTGCCTAAGACATTTGACTGCTAACCAAAAGGTTGGTGGTTCAAACCCACCAGCCACTCTGCAGAAGGAAGACTGGGTAATCTACCTCTGTAAAGATTTACCACCTCAGAAACCCAAAGGGGAATGCTATGAGTTGGAATTGGCTTGACGGCAGTGAGTTTGGTTTGGTTTGATTTAGGATTTTTGGAGAGCAAAAGAGACTACTTCCCATGTCCTTTTAGACAAAATAAACCACCATGAAAATCCATTTCTCCAATGACTTACCTGAAACTTGCATGAGGAGGAAATCTAGGCCTTAGAATGGAGTACTAATACAAATTTGTATAATGAATTCATTCATTTAATGTACTGGTGTCTGTTATTAATTTAAAATGTCCATTGGGGGTCCACTATGTGCCCAGTACCCTTGTGAGTGATGAGAATAGAGCTGTGCACCAGTCAGCAGAGCCCCAATCCTCATGGAACCTGAATATTCTAGGACAGAAAAAATAATAACCAAGTAAGCAAGCACATCACTGCGATAACTTCAGAAAATAAAACTGGTGATAAAACATCTAACAACATGCCTAGAGCTATTCTAGGTGTAACAGTGAAGAAGACACTTCCTACTGTCAAGTAGCTTAAAATTAAATGGGGATAGCATGTTAAGCAAGTGGAAAATATTAGGAGTGTGCACAAATGTTGTGATTAGAACACAAGGGATAAACCTGTAACCCACTTTTGGGAGCTCAGGAATATCTTTACCAGAGAGAAGAAAGAGAGTAGAGTAAAATGGTTAAATTGCTCAGCATAGAAGGAGAGAGATGTGAATTCAACCTTGGTTCTCCTGTGCAATGTTGGCTTGTCACTTATCGCCACTGATTCTTTTCTGTTTTTTACAGTGGGACTTGTAACTTCTCCTTATAGGACAGAGCTTGAGCAGGGAGGTGTTCAAAGCCCATAGTGGAGAAGGGAAAGGCATATTCCTGGAACTAGAAGTGGTCCACAAAGAATGAGAGCAGGAATAAAAATCATTGAGACAGAGATTAGATCCTAAAGGGCTGTGTTAAAGAATCAGAAGTATATTTTGGGAAAAAGAAGATCCTTTGGTCATTTAAGCATTTTGAGTTTGTTGATTAAACTTTCATTTTAGAAAGATCACAGAAGATTTTAAACTGTCTTTTTAAATTTTATCTATATTTTCTAAATTTTCTAGTGAACATGCAATGCTTTTATACATTTAGAAATCTTGAACAGTTGAAGAAAAAAGAGAAAAATCGAATGAAATGAAATTAATTAAGGAAGGTTAAGGGCCTAACCACCACTCATCTGTCATTTTGTCATACTGTGGTGGCTTTCATGTTGCTATGATGCTGGAAACTATGTCACCAGTATTTAAAATACTATCAGGGTCACCCATGCTGGACAGGTTTCAATGGAGATTCCAGACTATGACGGAGTACAAATGGGACCTAGTGATCTACTTTTAGATTGGCAGTGAAGACCTTATGCATAACAATGGAACACTGATGCAGTGCTGTATTGCTGAGGGTAAGTCTTCAAAAGAGCTCTTTGAAATGTTAAAAAGGAAGATAAATCACTAACTGGAGGGCAGATTCAGGTGTACTTGGGGGAAGAGAAAGACAACATGCAGTAAAAAGGAGGTCGACACAAAATGATCAAGGAAAAGAAAGACACGGGGAAGAGCAGAGGAGTTACAGGCAGCAAGAGTAAATCCTACTACACATACAAAGAAAGAAACAATGTTAAAAAGCGAAGATGCCACTTTGAGGACTAAGGTGTGCCAGACCTAAGCTATGGCCTTTTCAATTGCCCCAAATGTACGAGAAAGGAAGACTGAAGAAGAATTGATGCCTTTGAATTACGATCTTGACAAAGCATATTGAATACAACAGGGAGTGCCAGAAGAACAAACAAATATGTCTTGGAAAAAGTACAGCCGAAATACTCCTTAGAAGGGACAATGGTGAGACTTTGTCTCATGTACTTTGAACATGTGATCAGGAGGGGACCAGTTCCTGGAGAGGACATCATCGTTGGTAAAGTAGAGGGTGTCCAGAGAAAGAGGAGGCATCTCAGTGAGATGGATTGATACAGTGGCTGAAGCAATGGGTCTAAACATGGCAACAGGGTGGGGATGGTGCAGGATTAGTAGTGTTTCATTGTTATACACAGGCTCGTTATTACTCGGAACTGACTTGATGGCACCTGACAACAAAAACCCACAAAATGGAATAGGACACAGAATCAAAATGAAGAACCAGGTGCTATATGCAACAACCATATGGATAAATCTCATAAATATAAAAATGGGTGGAAAAGATAATACAGAAAAAATACACACGATAAGATTTTATGTATCCACTTATTTTCCCCTGGACTGTGTGAGGACTTTCATAGTGCTGCTAATGCTTTTTGTATTGATCTTAATTCAGAGAGCTTTATACTCCATGGCAGTAAAATTCAGGTAAATATCGTTTGGGTCCAAATGTTAGGTATCATTTTTGTTCAGCTTTCCAAGAATTTCCAGTGAAACAATCCTCATTGATGTTAGTGGATGGCTTAATTTCCTAGAGCTGCTGTAGCAAAAGGGAGCTCTGTTGGTGCAGTGCTGAAGGCATTTGATTGCTAACCAGAGGGTTGGTGGTTCAAACCCACCAGCCCTCCTGAGGACAAAGGATAGGGTAATCTTCTGTAAAAAAGTTACCACCTTCGAAACACAATGATAATATGAGTAGGAATTGACTTGATGGTAGTGGGTTTGGTTTCTTGGCGTTTGCTGTAACAAAATATCACAAAGTGGGTGGTAAACAGAAACTTATTCTTGAGGTTAGAATTTCAAAGTCAGGACATCGGCTCTAGGCAAAAATGTCTTTCAACTTTTAGTGGCTACTGGTAATCCTTGGTGTTCCTGGGCTTGTAGACTAATTTGCCTGTGTTTTCACACAGTGACTTGCCCTTCTGTGTGTGTCTATCCTCCACTGTATAAGATACTACTCTGAAGCCTTAGGGTATCTACTTTGGTACGATTTTATTAACATAACCAAAGAAAACCCTACTTCCTCAAACAAGGTCACATTCACAGGTACAGTGGTCAGGACTTCAGTGTAAAGTTTTAGAGGATACAATTCAATCCATACCAGAGGGAATCAAAAGGTTTCCCAGCATTTCAGTTAAAACAAAAACAACAAAGAAAATGACAGCATAGAACACATCATCACCATTATCCAATTACAAATAGCATGTTATGGTTTTCCCACAGTCTATTTGCTCAAACTAACACTTTACTGCTAACCAGAAGGCTGGCGGTTCAAACCCACCAGTCACTCCTCGGAAGGAAGATGGGGCGATGTACTACCATAGTGAAAATGCCTCGGAAACCCAAGAAGGGGTCGCTATGAGTCGGGTGCAACTCGATGGCACATCACAACAACAACAAGATCACTTCCAGGGCAGAGGGTCTCATGTGATCTAACTAGTTTCCACATTACAGAGACTCTATATCAAGCTTTTCTTTACATGGATTTCAGTAAAACGAAACCGTAAGATCATTGAGACTGTGCGTGACAGCTTCAAGTACAGTGTTCTGATCCCAACAAAAGCCACATGTCCAGAGACTTCCAGCTTCTAGTCAATAGAAACTGGGAAACCAAGATCAGATCAGTGCAAAATATATGCATATAAAAAAAAGGCAAATTCATAAGGTAGTACATTTGGCTCTGTTGCTACAGTTGTTACAGCACCTGGCTGCTAACCAAAATGTCTATGGTGCAAACCCACCATCCACTCCGCTGGAGAAAGATGAGACAGCCTGCATCCTTAAAGATCTAAAGCTTTGGAAAGCCTGTGGGATAATTCTACTCTGTCCTGAAGAGTCATCATGCATCCAAATCCTCTCGATGGCAGAGGGCTTGGTTTTGGGCATGTGTGGACTTCTCTTGTAAGGGTTTTAAAGTCATTTTTAGAGGCTGACCTCTATGGAAAAGAGAAGCACTGAAAGGTCTTGTGAGAAACTGATAGTACTGTCGGGATTTTGGGTCTACCATTTTGAAAACAGGATCCCTGGTAGCATAGTGCCTAAGGCACTTGACTGCTAACTAGAAGCCTGGCAGTTCAAACCCACCAGCCACTCCTCAGAAGGAGGGTTGGGCAATCTACTTCTGTAGTGATACTGCCTCAGAAACCCAAGGAGGGGTTGCTATGAGTTGGGGCCGACTCGACGTCACATAACAACAACAGTTTTGAAAATAGAATTCCCCAAAGTAATGTATACAGAGTCCTAGATGATTTTTATTTCCTTTTGAAATATACAATCCAAAACCTTCTCACTAAACTCACAAATTGGAACTTGGATTTTCTGTATTTTCTACGGAAAAATTACTTATTATTGGAACTATTTTAGTTAGTAAACAAGCAAATCATTATGCTTACCTGTGTGGACATTACTACTTGTCTTATCCTACACCTCCATTCAATAGCCACTTTGAACAAACTTGCCAATATAATAATATTAGTGAATAGCAAGCAAAAGAAACCTAAGAGAGTTTTGGTGTATTTCTCTATTACCAAGTATAAAATATAATATTTTATCAGGATCAACAGTTTCTAATATTAGGAAATGGATACAAATACAGAAAATAAATTATGTTTCTTGAATAACTGGCTTTTTTATATTCATAAAACTTCCTGTATTTTGCTGACACCATTATCAACCATAAAAATAAAGTAATCCACCCCCATTCCATATGGCTAATATTTTCTTGCTACCTTGGAAGCTATTGACAGACTTGCTAGCTCTTTTGTGTTCCTTAAATATAAACTTTGGCACTTTCTTCCTGAAAACTAATTGGAACTTCCTTTAAAAGAAAAAAACCCTTTTGATAGTTCTGTTAAAAAGTAGTCAGTCAATAACTACTCTGCTGAATACTCCTCACAGTTCCCTTTCTAGCTTTCTCAACCACTTTATCCCTCTCTCCACCCAGCCACTTTCCAGAGACTCCAGGACCTCCAAGTCAAGGTTTTTCATATAGTGTCATTTTCAATGATTTGTCTATTAAATGTCAGCCAAAGACCCAAACTTCATAAATAGTGTCATGTCTTGATTAATCATTTTTTAACATGAGAGCACAGTGCTATATATATATACATATAAAAAAAAACCATTGCTGTCGATTTGACTCATAGCAACCCCTCCTCAGGTTTACGAGGCAGTATCACTATGGAAGTAGATTGCCCAATCTTCCTTCTGAGGAGTGTGAGGAGTGGCTGGTGGGTTTGAACCAACAGCCTTCTGATTAGCAGTCAGATGCCTTAGGCACTACACCACCAGAGCTCTCATATATGTATATGTGTGTGTGTATGCATACACACACACACACACATCTTCATGGAGAAAACCAAAATAATCAAATGGCTTGCACAGTTGTTTTCTCTATTCTGGGCTAGGGATTGGTGAGAATGAAAAAAGCAAAAGCTTATAGTTCTAGAGAGAAGCTTTTGTCTCCGGTTAGGTCTATGCACTCAGCATATACATGGCACACAGAAAAGTGAAAATTTGAAAACAGTTCTAGTAGGAGTTTAGATAAAACAAAGAGAGGGATTCATTCCTAGACCTAAAATATTTTGAGAAAATACAAAACATAGGCTTTGCTTAGCAGCTGGAGTACAATGAAGATGCCCATCTTGTTGAGTGCCCATCTAAGGTAAGATGTTTCAAATGAGATGCTAATAAAAACCAGCCAGTAAACCAGTCACCGTTAAATGGACTCTGATCCACTGCGACCCCATATGTGGTAGAACAGAGCTGTGCTCCTAAGGGTTTTTCTATGGTTGATTTTCAGAAGCAGATCACCAGCCCTTTCTTTTGAGACATTCTGGTTGTACTCCAACCTCCAACCTTGAGTTTAACAGCCAAACTCTCTAACTGTTTGCACCACACAGGGATTTCAGATACTAAGAATGCTCCTGAATTCTTGTGGTTTTCTAATAGGGCAATGTTTGTTAGCTTGTTCTTAAGAAGGACTTATTCAGAATGCTATTTTTCAGACATCTGTGGAAGTGACATTACTCGGATCCCTCTGTGTTGTCTGTGTTTTCAACTGGCCTGCCTCCTCCTTGCAGGAGTCACAATTTTGGAAGCCTCTCAATCAAAGCCTCACTCCATCCTACCCAGACATAGTTATAAGACAAGCTACCCAATAACTCTATACCATCCAGCTGTTAATGACAAAGGATTCAAGGAGTGACCAATAGAAACAGGTAAGTCCTGAGTATTTTGCCTGGAACGAATTGTGGACACTGAGGCAAAAAAAATAGGATCCTCTCTACCCTGTTTGTTGTGCTTGTACTTGCCACAGCCATGTTCTCCGCCATGTGGAGAGATCTCATCTCTAGTGAGTGAAAGTGAGAGAAGCACAGACAAGCAGAAACAAGAGCTGGACAGAAGCCTTGTTCAGTCTAACCTGTTGCTTAAATGCAAGAGTATCTGAGGAGTGTTTCAGAGTAAACTGAAAAGTTCAGTGATGACAAATTGTATTTCTGGAAGCAACATACCACATTTTTCATAACTCTTATTGTTCTTCCTCATAAGCAAACAAAAATTGCTTAGTGGCAACGGGCATCTTAACTAACTGTCCAGAATCATGGGATGAGCCAAATCTATATAGTGCATGGAAGCCCTTTAAATATACAGAGGTATCTTGTTCTTTCTGAGCTTTGTTCCCCCAAAACTAAGCAAATGATTTAACGCCATTAAAGGAGAAAAAGGTGCTTGGGACTGAACATGAATCTGATGTGGCATGACAAGCCTTTTGTTTCTTTGAAGATTCTCTACCAGGTCAAGGGTAAGAACTAAGTAGGTAGCAGGATCTCAGATGTAATCTGAGTCCAGAAGTGAAGGGTAAGAGAGGTAGTCCATGCAGAACCTAAGAAGAACATCATCATCCAAAGGAGAATGATCTGAAACGGTGTCAAAGTTGGATTGTGGTAATTTAAATAACTGAACAAAAATTTTAAAGTTCAACAAAGTTCTGTCAGTGCCTAAGAAGTATTACAAGAACCCAGTGGGAAAATTTATTCAGCAGCAAATTAGAAAGGGGAACATGAAACACAAATTTGAAAAACAGTGGTATTTCAGGATTTTAAGTTAATCAACCAGCTGGCAGGAAATTCAACTTGTTATAAAAAGAGTTAGACTGCAAAGAAGAAATAAGATTAAATTTAGAATATCAATATATGAAGACCAGTAGGAAAAAAAAAAAAAATCTTTCCTACTGGTAATTTAGAACAAAAACCAGAAGAGTGATTGCTGTGGGAAGATTTTTTTTTTTTAATGATATAGTCCAAAGTTCCAATTTTATTTCAGTTCTAAATGGCACCATTGCAACTTTAAGATACCAAACAGTTGGTATAGTGGTTTTAAAATACCTAAGAACATTTCTGTTTCAGACCCTGAGGAAAGCAATAAAATTAAGATTATTTCAACAGTCATGAAAGTGCTGCAAATTAAAAGAGAAACAATAAAAAATATCCTTTTAAATGATCTGAGCCTTTAGTTTAGCTGCATAGTGGAAATCTTTTGTGCAGTAAATCTAAAATTAATTGATTTGATATTATTTCAGTCTTGTTGTTCTTGTTCCCAGTAGATGGTAATTTCTATATGTTCCAAAGAATGTTTTTAAAACAAGTCTTTTTCTCTGACCTTTGCACTTTTACTTTGTAAGAACTTACAAGGTTTCCACTAGACTTCAATCTGAAGTGTCATCTCCAGCTTAGTGTATTTAAGGAGTTCTAGTCATTTTCTTGAGGGTAAAATTGGCTTGACGACTGTGGAAGAAATGTGAGAGGGGTTACAAGCTTCAGCTTTGAACACAGAAAGAGACTTGGGTTCGATTCTGAGTTCTCTAACTTTCAAAACTGTCTGTGCTCTGTTTCTACATCGGTAAAGTCATAACAATTGCATCTGTTTTGCAGGGCTGTGATGAGGGTATATCATTATTTTTCTAAATCCTTTGGCATCCCCTAAGCACTGAACTAATAGAAAAATCTTTTGTAAATGTGAAAACTCAAGATACAAGCTATTTTATTGTTAGTTATGGAGTTGATTCTGACTCATGGCTCCATAAGGTTTTCAAGTGTCAGAGCTCTCAGAAGCAGATCATTGCCTGGTCCATCTTCTGAAATACCTCTGGGTAGGTTTGAACCATTAACCTTTTGACTAGTAGATGAGCACTTAGTTGTATGTGCTACCTAGGACCCACGAGCTATCTCTGAAGGAATAAATTATAACTACTAAGTGTAAACATGTGACAAACCAAATATAATATCTATGACTCATCTTTCAAATTCTGACATGTCAACATCAGGATAGTTTTTTGCTCTAAAACCAATGTAAAAATATTTTACTAGGTATTATGGAATACGCAGTTGAATAATATGAAATGTCTTCCTTTGAAGAGGTTAGTGTAGAGGCAGATGAGCAAACAAACAATTTCAGAGTGAATTGTACTACTGCTCTGTTTATAAGGTAATTTGAAACAACCTACACAGTATTCTCGTCTCAGACTCAGTGAAAGTAGCAGAATATGTTTATGAAGGTTTCCTGGAGAAAGTTGTTTTGGTTCCCGCTCACGCCAACGTAACAGGAACTAGTACAGATGGATGGCTTTAACAAGCAGCAGTTTATTCTTTTACAGTTTTAAAGGCTAGAAGTCCGAGTTCGAAGTGCCAAGTTCTAGGGGCTCAGTGAGACCCCCTCTACCTCGGGCTTCAGCTCTGCCTCTTGCTCCTGGACTTCTAAAGCTGGAAGATTTCTTCACTCAGGCAGCTACTGGCTGCTGAGGCTGACAAACACAAGGTTGACAAGTAAAAAAAAAAAAAAACAAAAAAACCACAGTCTTAATATTACCAAACCACATGGCAGACCACTAACTCAAGTCCAGAAAAAGTCCCAAGATCAGCAGACAACATGACAGGCTCCTGAACAAAGACTTGGCTGCATGCAGGGTTCAAGCGTGCCAAAACCTGCAGAGACTTTTCTGAATACAATACTTCTCGTTATATACTAGAAGCAGTCTACATCCCTAAGGCAACTACTCAGCTGCTCTAGTAGATCCAACAGAGAGGTGATTATCAATCACATATATCCAGTTGCCCAGTCCCTCAAAACCAGGCCCAGCCAAGATGACACATAACCTTAACTACCACAAAGGTAATGCAGAGTTTAACCTTGAAGGAAGTGCAGGAACTCATCAGGGAAGACAACCCTGAAGAGAAGCAAAAGTACTGAGGCAGGTAACTATACACTATGACCCAGGAACCCAGGTGCCTTTGAAAGCACTTTAATATTTTGTGGCCTTCTGAGCAGTGCCAAAAGTAGGAAAGGTAAAAGTAACTGTTGTGAATAATAGCAAGGAAAACACAAAACCATCATTATTTGTATTTGACAGAAAGTTTTCATGGAAAATCCAAGAGAATTGAACTATTGGAAGTAAGATGCAGATTTGGTTTTACATGCATAAATCATAAAGGTACAAAACTTGATAGATGTCTCATATTACCAACAATCAGCTAGTCAACTTAATGTGGGAAAATATTCCTTTCATAACAGCAGCAACAACAAACATGTTTGGAAATAATTGTAACAAAAACTCTACTGCACTTCTAAAAGGTAATCTGAATATTTTTGCTGAAAAATGCAAAAGAAGACTTAAAAATGGAAAGACATACCAAGTTCCCAGATGGGAAAATTGAATATGATAAACCACTTCATCCCTTCGTAGATTTTATGCAAATCCAGTATAAAACATAGTGTTATTTTTTGTTTTTAACTTGAGTATAAGAATTTATGATTTATTTAGGAAAATGATTATTGAGAATTGCAAGGAAATAATCTGAAGTCTAACTACTAGTATATACTCAGCTGTTCTGTTTACAATCAGCTAAATGCACGTATAATGAAACTGTAACAATTACAACATCTCAGTATTGGGGAAAAAATATGGTAGAAAAAGGATCTACTAAATAAAATCTTCACAAAATAGACAAACATGTGTAACAAACCAGGAGGCTGGATTGAAGGAAAGGGAAGCATTATTTTCAAATTACATAGCTAGCTATTTCAATTAAAAGTTCCAGAAACCATACACATATATAAATAAATTGCAGAATAAATGTAATAAATGAAATCAAAACAAGTAGGAAAAAAATATAGGTGGGAATGTGCTTGATTTAAGTGTGAAGAATAACTTTGTAAAGTATCAGAAATCATAAAAGCAAAGTTCTATAAATTACACAACGTTGGAATTTAAGACTAGAGTGCTTTAAATTTTCCCAAATGCAATTAGAAGCTAAATAAATGAATAAGTATATATATATAACTTAAGTTAAATAAATAAATAAGTATATATATAACTATATATTTAACTTAAGTTAAATAAATAAGTAAGTAAGTGCATATATATCTATATCTATATCTATATATAGGAGCTCTGGTAGCATAGTGCCTAAGGCACTTGACTGCTAACCAGAAGGCTGGCGGTTCAA
>NW_006921956.1:2038615-2046961 GCF_000298275.1 Orycteropus afer afer
AAAAAAAAAAAAAAAAAGAACAATTTACAGATTATGAAATACAAAGCATTCAAGAAATATTTGAATACGTTGTTACCCTGACTGACCATAGAAGATACCCTAATAAAACCAAGGCATCTTCTCTTTTTGCCAAGGAAATATAGTGAAATAGTTTTTCGGTTGTTATTTCTAAAGAAAATACTCATTTTGGATGTGATGATAAGGGCACCCACCCAGTCTATAGGAAAATACAAGTTTAAATAATACATGCTTGGAAAGTGGGTTGTTAATATTACACCAGGAGATGCAGGAAGTTCAAAGCTCAAAATCAAGTGGTATTCTTTCTAGTAATTCTTAAGGAGGATGTGAAAATCTGGTAAAGTATTTATTTTAAAAGATCTTCACCACAATTTTAATTTTTAAAATAAACTTTTATATTAGAGCAGTTTTAGTCTTTGAGTACAGAGAATTCCCATATCCCTATATCCAGTTTTCACCTATTATTAACATCTTAAATTAGTATGGCACATTTTTAATACGATTTTACCTCAGGGAAAAATACTTGTGATAGAACAACTGAAACAAGTTTTGCATTTGGAAGATGAAACTCATTATTAAAAAAGAATACATATGTATAACAAAAAATTATTAAAAATATTGTTAAGGTTAATTTAAATATTCTTTTTATGTTTCTCATTTTCCAAAATCTCTACAACAAGCATTTATTGCTTTTATAATAAGAATATAATTTTAAAAGTTAAATTTAGGTTTTTTTTTTTTCCCCCCCACAGAAAGGTTATGTTTACCAGGTGGCTTGGCATATTTATGTTGTATATTTATATTACGTATTTACTCCTCTTAATAGTGCTGAAAGTCCAAAGAACATGCTTTTATCTGTTCTCATTTTGCTCTCTTATATGCTGACTACCACACATCTATGCACCCAGATTTACACATACAAACATTCTTAACCTCCTTAACAGCATGCAAGTGCCATTTTAGAAATATTAGCTTTCATATTATCTAATACTCTGACAGTATTCTACTGCTTTTTTTGGCCACTCATTTATGCACAAAAAATAATCCTTTGCCATGAAGTCAATTCTGACTTGTAGGTACTTGTAGGCTCATTTATAGACTTTGATTAATTGAGGGATTTCACCCATTTGTAACTTAGTTTTGGGACCCATAAGATTAGCATTTTATCAAGTTGTGGACCACCCTCTTGCTATCAAAAATGTATTTAAACATCATGGGTCTGCATGAAATTGTAAAAAAATAATACAGAGAGCTCCTCTGTATGCTCTATCAAGTTTTCCCAATGAAACATCTGGAAAGGCTTTAGTACAATATCACAACCAAGATTTTTGTCTTTGATATGAGCCACTTACCTTATTCAGATTTCCTTAATCTCATTTGTGTGTGTGTGAGTATGTGTGAGTCTGGTGTGTGTGTATGTGTATTTGGTTCTATCCAACTTTATTATATATGCAGATTCATGTATTCATCACCACAGTCAATATACAGGTTATCACCACAAAGATCCCTACTGTTGCCCTTCATAGTCTCACTCACCTCCCATCTGCCCCCTCCTCTCATTTCTTGCTCCTGGAAACAATTAATCTAAATATGTTCTCTATTTCTATGATTTTGCCATTTAAAGAAAATTTCATAAGTGATCCACACCCCTAGGGTAATGACAGTCTTATTTCTAACACTGTAGACTGCTTTTGTCTAATTCTGAAATATATACAATAGATTCATTTAATATATTATTTCATACCTGGATTATTGTGCTTAAAATGAGTTTTGGGGATTAATCCACATTTTAACATATTGTGATATGTGGTACAGTTCTTGCATTTTCATTGATGTGTAATATTCCATTGTCTGAATCCACCATATTTAGATATCCATTCTGGTGGCATAGTGCTTAAGGTATCTGACTGCTAACCAGAAGGCTGGCAGTTCAAACCCACCAGCCACTCCTCAGAAGGAAGTTTGGGCAATCTACTTCTGTAGTGATACCGCCTCGGAAACCCAAGGAGGGGTCACTATGAGTCGGATTCAACTCGATGACAGTGAGTTTGGTTTTGTTTTCTACTGTCAATGACATTTGAATTGTTTCTAGTTATTAGTTCTCGTGAATGGTACTACTACAAACATTCTTGTGCGTGTCTTTTTGTAAACATGTAGAAGTATTTCTTTTCAGTGTGTAGTTACAAGAAGAACTGCTAGTTTAGTTGGTGTGCATATATTCAGCTTTAGTATAAATTGCCAAATAGTTTTCCAAAGTGTTTATATAAATTTATGTTCTCACCAGCAGTATATGAGAGTTCCCTATCCAAATACATATTTTATATCTCCTTTTGATCAGATGAAAATAAATGAGACTAAAGATGTTAAATGTTTAATATCTTACAGATAATAAGAGAAAAAATCTTGGTTTAAATCCAGGTCTGACTAACTGCAATGATATTCTTTTTCGCATGAGATAATACTTTCAATGATTTCAATTCTATTAATACATCTCAAATTATCTCCTATTATCTCCATATATAAATCTTATGACTCAGTCAGGATGATATGTTTACTCTTCCCTTAAACCTACATGAACACTTCATCTACTCAAGGTCCAACCCAGGAGAATCATGATGACCTCTCTAATCCTGCCAACTCACAACCATGTCCTATTTATGGTAGCATAGTGCCTAAAGCACTTGACTGCTAACCAGAAGGCTGTCGGTTCAAACCCAGCAGCCACTCCTCAGAAGGAAGGTTGGGCAGTCTACATCCGTAGTGATATTGCCTCGGAAACCCAAGGAGGGGTCGCTATGAGTCGGGTCTGACTCCATGGCAAACAACAATTATAACTTGGCACCTATGCTACTTCAATTGTATGGATGCTGTTGTTTTAATATTTAACTTTTAGTTATTCTTAGCTTGATATCTTGTCATTTAGAGCATAAGGTCTTTGAAAGTTAATATCCCTTCCTTTGCTATTCATCCCCATTACCATTGCAGCTAATGGTCAACGTGAAACTTTGAAATATGATTGACATTAAGTTCCATTGAGGTGGAGAGAGTCATTCAAAATTTAAATAAAGTAACAGACTAACATAAACAATAATAATTAAACAAAAAAGAGAAAGTTTGAAAAGTAATCCTGCATAGCTGCTGTGTGAAATGGCAAACATTTTGAATCCCAAAATGAGCGAAGTTTAAATTTAGTTTTGTAACATTATTTATAATTTAGAGAGTTCAATAATTTGGGTTATTTAAGAAATACTCAGATCACAGGTTAAATAAAAAATATTAACTGAAGCATATTTAAATTGAGAGTAATAAGTAATATGCTAAAAGTTGGATTTGGATGAAATTTGTAAAATAAATGAGGATTAATGAGATAGAAAATATCTAGCCATAATTATTCTCAATAATAAGGTTCACAAGGGAAGGATTCTTACCTCTGGAAAAAAAGGAAGCCTTTGCTCAATTTATCATGTTTGGAGGTACCTACTACATTATGTCGGAAGGAAGGTTGGGCAATCCTACTTCCGTAGTGATACTGCCTCGGAAACCCAAGGAGGGGTCGCTATGAGTCGGGGCCGACTCGACGGCACATAACAACAACAACAACAACTACATTATGTCAGAGGGTTTTATATATGAAAGGAAAAAGAAATAGTCTAAAACCATAAGGAAGTCAAATAAAAGTACTATCAGTCATTTGTATTGGAGTCTTTAACACAACTTATTTAAAACCAGGTTGGTTTGAGATGTTCAGAGCTTCCTAACAGGTTTGTAGGATGGTATCTTATAACATATACACTAAATAAAATGTACAGTTAAAATAGTTTATCATATAAGAAATTCACATTTCTAACTTAAGTTAGTCTTACAATTTTCCGTCACATAAAGACAATTTATGTTTATAATACAGGAATTAAGCTTATTCCATGTCATGGATTGAATTCCATTCCCCAAAAAGAAATGTTGAAGTCCTAACACGTGGTATTGGTGAATGTGCCTTATTGGGAAGTAGGATATTTTCAAATACAATCAGTTAATGTGAAATCATACTGGAGTCATTTGGGCCTGAAGCCCCTGTGACTGAAGTCCTTATAAAAGAAAAAAAGAGACACCAATACAGAGATACCCAGAAAGAAGATGGGCCTGTGAAGAAGGAAGCAGAGGTTGCAGTTATGCGGCACAAGGCAAGAAATAGCTGGGTTACCAGAAGCTGGGAGAGATAAGAATGCATGTTCCTCTAGGGACTGTGGACAGAGCAGGGCCCTGTTGGCACCCTGATGTGAAATTCTAGCCTCCAGAACTATGAGGCAACACATTTCTATGGCTTCAAGCTACCCAGGTTGCGGTATCTTGTGACTGAAAACCCAGGAATATCAACTTTGCCAAGAGTCAGCAGTGAAACCAAGCTTAGGACACATTACTTACGGCATCTGTCATACACGATGAAATTCCCTGCATTGTGGTCAGAGAGAGAAAACCCACCGAACCCGATTTTCAGTATTTGCCTCAGTGTTCTTTATTTGAAAATGTACATTTCTATCCTGTCAATGAAATAATGAGGACATTTAAAGTATTTCTGTGAAATATAAACCTATTCAATAAAAAGGCAAGTGATAGAAGAAAAAAGGAAATAAAGGGAAAATAAATATGAGAAGGAACTGAATTTCTCTATTGATCAGGAAAATACAATTTATAATAATGAAATTGTAATTCCATCTACCAGTCTGCTAAAAATTAAGGAATTTATGAAATCTAATATTGGGGAACACATGGGGGAAGAGACATGCACATACATGGCTGGTGACAATATAATGGCTATAACACTGTTTTGGTGACCTAGTGCTGCTCTAACAGAAGATACCACAAGTTGGAGCCTTTAACAAGGAGAGGTTATTGTTTTACAGTTTTGGAGGCTACAAGTCCGAGTTCAAAGTGCCAGGCTCTAGGGCTCGTGAAAGCCCCTGATGTCGGGCTTCAGCTCTGTCTCTTGTTCCCGGCCCACTGAAGGTGGAGGTGTCTCTTCACTCAGCTGCTGGGTGCTGAGGCTGACAAACCTGAAGCTGGCTAGTGGAAAGGCACAGTCCCAATATTATGAAACCACACAGTAGGCCATTGATTCAAGTTCATTGAAAGTCCCAAGATTGGCAGAGAATGGCAGGCTGCTGAATAAAGACTTGGCTACATGCAGGGTCCAAGTGTGCCATAAGCTGGAGACCTGCCTCAAAGTTTCTTCTTTTGTACTGGAAGCAGCCCATACCCCTAAAGCAGCTACTCAGCTTCTCTAGTAGATTTCACCATGGAGTTAATTACCAATCTCATCATGGGGAATAACTACATCCAGCTGTCCAGCCACTCCAACAGGCCCAGCCAAGTTGATACACAAGCTTAACTACCACAAACACATTTAAAGAGTAATTTGGTAATAACAAACAAAAACAAACAAACTCACTGCGGTCTAGTCGAATCCGACTCACAGCGACTCCTCCTTGGGTTTCGAGGTGGTATTGACTAAAAGTGGGTCCCTGTCTGGTGCACAGTCAGGTCAAAACAGTTTACACACTGAGATTGAAAGGAGATAAAATTTAGTGCAAAGCCTGCAATGCAAGGAGTACGGGTAGTTTAGTACCCAGATTGAGACACCATCCAAACACAGTTTTTTTAGGTTTCAGGGAGGGGTTTGTGCATATTCACAAAATGTTGAGGAATTTAGGGCATGAATGTGAAATGGATGAGAATAGCAGATGAGTCACTAGTTTCCTGTAATCAGCTAATCAGGGCTTGGGCAGAGGGAGGAGGGTCCCAATTAACTTTTCTTCCCTTATGTCCCTGGCCAGAGTTAATTTACAAGTTGTTTCTAAGACACTTCTATTGTCTGTGGCCAGAGTTAATTTACAAGTTGTTTCTAAAATTCTTCTAGCAAGTCTATCATCTTGCAGGAAGGAATGTTTTCCATTCAGTTCCTTAAGGACTGAATACTCATCTTTTGGGGTAGGACAATAGTTAGGGTAATTTAGTTTATTTATCTAATCCCATCCAGGTGCTAGGGTGGGGAAAATAGTTTTTAATCTATTCATTTTCAGTATCACTATGGAAGTAGATTGCACAACATAACATTTCCATTAGCACCAATCTGTTTCTGTTGTTGTTGTTTGCCATCCAGTCAGCCTGACTCATAGAAACCCCTCCTTGGGTTTCCGAGGCAGTATCACTATGGAAGTAGGATTGCCCAACCTTCCTTCTGAGGACTGGCTGGTGGGTTTGAACCGCCAGCCTTCTGGTGAGCAGTCAAGTGCCTTAGGCACTATGCTACCAGAGCTCCTAATCTATTTCTAGGAATATATAATTAAAAAAAAAAAAAAAAAATACTTGATGAGTTATCATTACACAATGATATATGTGTGTCTGTTGGTGTGTGAGTATACATGTGTTGTTGTTGTTAGGTGCTGTGGCGTCAGCTCCGACACGTAATGACCCTCTGTACAACATAAGAAACGCTTGCTTGGTCGTGTGCCATCCTCACAATTCTCACTATACCTGAGCCCATCATTGCAGCCACTGTGTCAGTCCATCTCACTGAGATCTTCCCCTCCATCTCTGATCCTCCACTCTACCAAACATGGTATCCTTCTCCAGGTCCCTTCTGAGATGACCAAAGTAGGGGAGATGAAGCCTGGCCATTCTCGCTTTCCAGGAGCATTCCAACTGCACTTCCTCTGGGAAAGATTTGTTTGTTCTTCTGGCAGTCCATGTTATTTTCAGTATTCTTTGCCAACACCACAATTTGAAAGCACAGTTAAGTGCTCTGGAATCCCATTCTTCACAATATTATCTATAATTTGTTATGATCCACACAGTTGAATGCTTCTGCATGGTTAATGAAACACAAGTACACAAATTTCTGGTATTCTTCGTTTTCAGCCAAGACCCATAGGACATCAGCAATGATATCTCTCATTCCTTGTACTCTTCTGAATCCAACTTGCATTTCTGGATGTTCTCTGTCAGTATACTGCTGCAACTGTTTTTGAATTATCTTCAGCAACATTTTACTTGAGTGTGACATTAATGATATTGTTCAATAATTTCCAGATTCTATAAGATCACCTTTCTTTGGAATGGGTACAAATATGGATCTCTTTCAGTCAGTTGGCCAGGTAGCTGTCTTCCAAATTTCTTGGCATAGACAAGTGAGTGCCTCCAGCCCGGCATTCGTTTGCTGAAACATCTCTGTGGGTATTCTGTCAATTTCCGGAGCCTTGTTTTTTTGGCAATTCCTTCAGTGCAGCTTTGACTTCTTCCTTCAATACTACTGGTTCCTCATCATATGTCACCTCCTGAAATAGTTGAACATTGGCCAATTCTTTTTTGTGCAGTGACTCTCTGTATTCCTTGCATTTTCATTTGATGCTTCCTGCATCATTCAATATTATGCTCTTGGAATCCTTCAGTATTGCAATTTGAGGCTTGAATATTTTCTTCAGTTCTTTCAGCTTGAGAAATGCTGAGTGTCTTTTCCCTCTTGGTTTTCTACACACACACACGCGCACACACACACACACACATTACAAGAGTATTTAAAATATTAAATAATTTGAGGAAATCTAATGTGGAAGACTGCTTAAATTAAATTATCTATGTATATCCTTACTCTAGAATATTATATGTTGTTGTTATGTACCGTCGAGTCAGACCCGACTCATAGTGACCCCTCCTTGGGTTTCCTTGGGTTTCCGAGGCAGTGTCACTACAGAAGTAGATTGCCCCATCTTCCTTCTGAGGAGTGGTTGATGAGTTTGAACCACCAGCCTCTGGTTGGCAGTCAAGTGCCTTAGGCACTAGGCTACCAGAGCTCGCAAGAACATTATATGGCTTAAAAAAAAAAAAAAAAGACTTTTATTTACCAATATAGAAGAATGAATGAAACTTTCTAAATATAAAGAGTAAGCTACACACACACACACACACGCACACAATATCTTGTAAAATTAAGCTATGTATTATATATTAAGACTATACATATTAAAACACTATGTATTAAATATATGTTGAAACACTACATATAAAAACTATACTTTGTATACAAATAAAGTATACCTATATAAACTATGTATATTAAAGCTATATACATCTCTGTGTGGATATGTGTATAAACTAAAAAACATCTGCAGTGAAAGAGTGAAAAACATCTGGATGAAGTTAGCGGCAAGATGGCAGACTAGGCAGAAAGACTGCACAGATCCTCTTCAACAAAGAAAAGGGAAACCAATTAACACAGACACAGAAGATAATCTTGGACCCTTAAGCCCTGAAGGAAAGGATATAGAAGTGGACTAA
>NW_006921956.1:2061870-2074116 GCF_000298275.1 Orycteropus afer afer
AAAAAAAAAAAAAAAAAATCTGGATGAATTAGAAACAGGTAGTTCTCCTGCTACCGTAATCAGGCTGAATGGCAGGAGAGATGCAGATAAAATCTTCCAAGTTACCAGGAAGCTTTGCTTCTCCCAAGATCCTACAGCAGCTGTCAAATGCCACAGTGACCTCTCTGTGAATGACTGCTGCTTTTTTCCAGTGATGGCACACTAGTTTTATTTCAGCCATGTGGTACCAGGCATACTCAGTAGCTAGCCTCTCTTTGTCCTTAACAGTTTCCAATTGTAGTTCACCTCCACTTCTAATCCTGCCTGAGAAACAGCCTGTGTCAGATGACCCAATAAGCAAGGTAAACAGGCCCTACTTGTGCTTACTTTCTAATCCATAGTGAACAACCTCACATTTTTTTTCAACATATCAAAGATTTTGCTTCTAGGCATAGCTGGCATCTGCCTCTCTCCCAAGCCCACAGCACCTTCCCACAGATCAAAGGCTCATTTCAAATTTACAGGCCCTGACAGTGATGGAGTATACAATAAGTGAGGTAAGCAGAAGTAAACCTGTGCTTACCTTGCATACTGAGTAATCTTCCCCTGGAAAACAGCCACCAGTCTAAAACTATCTCCCACTTCCTTCCCAGCGACCTCCTTCAATAGGAGGACAAAGCTTACTCTCAATGCTTCCTCCTTCCACCCTGCCCTTGTCCTATTACTTGTCCCTATTACTAAGTGGCATTCCATTCTTCCTCTGGAGTGCCTGCCGCCCTCCATGTCTGGGTCAAGAAACCAGATTTTATCAAACTACAAGTTAATTTCTGGTGGTCTAGGCTTTAACAACTATATACACATAAATGTGTGCAGATAAATGTGTCCATTTATCTATCTACTCATCTATCATTTCATTAGGGGAAACAAAGTTCTGAAGGGCACCTATCACACTTAAGCAGTTGTTACTCAGGTGTTTGAGGGAGGAGGGAATCAAGAGAACTTCTGTTTAATTTAAAACTTTCTCATTACAATGTTTAGAAGGCACACACATCACTGATTTGTTCTTTTAGGAAGGGAATTAATGAAATTAGAAATTATTTATCTCACTTAGTTATCTTTTTATCTCTTTCGCCATACATTGGTGCATTCTTGTTCAAGTACACACACACACACACACACACACTAATACGCACCTTATGATAAAGCTGAACACTCTGAGTTTAGATTATACAAACTATAAATCCAGGCAGTTATTCCTTCAACTGCGAACACAAATCCCAATCTGTTGTGTAATTTAATTACAATCTGAAACATATATTTCTTCTCAAATGATATTGATTAAAAAAGCAATAAGAGTATGTGATTGTGTGTGTTGCCTGCTTAAAATACCTGAAAATTTACTTGACCAGTATTTAATTATAATTCTTTTAAGGTGTGATTTGTCCACACTGATCTGGCAGCAAAGAGTGTGTGCTTTAGAAACCGAAACAAGTATTGGATAGGTAATGGGCCTTCGTTATTCTTAATTAGTTGCCATTGCTATTCTTGCTTCCTCAAAGGGAACACAGATGGAAAAGTAATTAATGCATAAACTAATTAGTGATCTCATTTCCCAATTGTACATGAAAAATAAAACAGATTGCAGGAAATAGCAGGTTGAAGCAAGGTGAGGCCAGTAGGACAAGATGGAGAGATACTCATGCTTGGGTTGGCAATAAACCATAAACAATTTCGCATTTCCTAGGATATCATTTTAGCAGGGAAGCAACAGAAAGAGAGGCTAGCATTGGTGTTTTAGTCATTATTATTATTTTTTTAAATTTAAATGTGACCAAGGGCATTCTATACCACTTCAGTAGGTTATTTCGGCAGCAAATGTGATTTAGTGTAAATAATTATGCAAAAATACAATTTTTAGATTTCATGTAATCTGTCCATGTAAAAATAGCCACTGACTTTTTATAGAATGGCAAATAAATTTTCAACACTATTGTTGTTAGCTGCCTCTGAGTCTGTTCCAATTCATGGCAAATTCATATATAATCCGACACGTTGCCAGGTCTTGCACCATCCTCATAATGTTTGATATGTGTGAGCCCATTGTGGCTATTTTTTCCATTGTCTCATTGAGGGTTTCCTTTGTTTTTCTGATTTTCCCCTTTACCAAATGTGATGTCCTTCTTTAGGGACTGGTCTTTCCTGATGACATGTTTGAAATAAACAAGAAGTCTCACCATCCTTGCTTCTAAATAGGGTTCTGGTTGTATTTCCTCTAATCCAACATGAATAGTCAAGGAAAAAATAGAACTTTTAGGATTGTTCCTTCTTTACAGAATCTTTTTACCTGGAATAATTTTAATGAAAAAATATCTATTGCATATCTGTTGGGTGTGTGAAACTGTGTTAACGCTATAAATGGGATTTGTATACAATTACTAAGAAAATTGTAGAATCTAAAAGATTTAAGCCAAGGTGTCAAATAGATATCATCTTCCTCCAAAACACCTTCCTTTCAATGTTGATTGCAGAGTTTGGTTTCTGGGCCCTGTCTCATATTTAAATGAGAAAAAATTGTAAGCATGTTTAAAACAAAACAAAACAAAAAACAGCCAAGATAATATACTACTAAGGGATACTGCTTGCTTTGAGGTGAATATAAGTAAATAAGAGTTTTAAATTCTCATTTTCAGGATACCTAGTTACACGTTAGAATTGATTCAAACATACCAACAATGGGGTCAATCACACGAGCGACCATGAAGATGACATGGGATTGAGCCATGTTTTGTTATGTTAGACATAAGATCGTCATGCGTTGGAGTCATGTTGGATGCCAACTAACAACAGCAATGTTAACCTAGTCTTCTGGATGTTACCCAGTGATTTGGGGGCTATGACACACGATATTCAATTCACTGACCAAGGGTAGTACTTACAGTGTGAACGAGATTATGGAGGATGACCATGAACTTTCAGTTGAAGTGATGCAGGGTCACTTTCCCTCTACTATTTAATGTTTGCTCAAATATGTTTCCTTCACTCCCTTTCCATTACTATCTGAAGTAAAAAGAACAGCAAAAAAAAAAAAAAAAAAAAGCCCAGCTCTGTGACTCATCTAATTTGGATTAAGATAAATGTTTGCTTATACTTTATTAATAAAATCACAGCTGTTAGCCAGTGTTATTTCAATTCATAATAGAAACCTATATGTGCAAGACATTTTATATTTCCCAGTGACTTAACATATACGATCTCCTTACATCTTCAAAATTGTCTGACTTGGTTTGCAGAGTAAATATTCATGTACTCATTTTACAAATGAAGAAAAAAGGTGGAAGTGGCAGATCTGTCTGAAATTATAACTCAGATATTTTAACTCCTTCTTGAATATCTAACATTATTCTGTGCAATCATTGGGATGCACATATTTGAAAAATTATTAACTGTCATTTTGTTTGAGATTATGAATTAATTACCAAACCCAGCAAACCCAAACCCATTGCCATTGAGTTGACTCCAAGTCATAGCAACCCTGTAGTACAGGGTAGACCTGTACCAGAGGGTTTCCAAGGCAGTAATCTTTGTGGAAGCAGACTGCCACATTTTTCTCCTGCATGGTTGCTGTGGGCTCAAGCATCCCAGTGATTTACTACTGTCCACCAGGGCTCCTTGGATTGACTACAAACCACTAAATTTATATTTTAAAGTCCTTTAGAATATATGATCAAAATCAATTGTTTCCAAAATTATCTTGTAGAGTAGAAACAGTGAAAAGCATACTCACCAACACACTATACTTAGTTTATGCAATCCAAAGAAATATCTTACTTAACTTCAATATGAACACAATTAGCTAACCCTTGTTATGCTTTGCAAATGGATCAAGCAATAAGCTAGACCTTTTGTATGCATTTTCTGACCTGTTCATTACAATAACCATGTGAGAGAGTTATATATATATATTCTGTACTTTACAGACAGGGAAACTGAAGCTCAGAAAATTTAAGCAATTTGCCCAAGGTCATTGAGTTAGTAAAGATGTTACTGTCTCAATATGGATCCTGGAGTTAACCACAATTTTTAAGGTGCTTGTCAATAGCAAAACATTGCAAATTACTGACATTTACATTTATAATAGTCTTTCATCTGGATCTTAACCAAAACCTTAGAGTAAGATCTTAGTATAGTTTCTTGCTATTTTCACTAGTGCAAAGAGCCAAGACACTCTTAAAAAAAAAAAAAAAAAAAGGCAAAAACACCAACAATTGGATAGCCTACCAATTTAGCAACAAATTTCTATTTGTGGCTACTTTGTGCTAATGTTGCAATATTGCTTTGATCTGTCCTTAAGAGCCTATAATCTTACACACATGGAGATTTTTGTGTTTGCTAAGGGTTATGCCATTTCAGACAGCAGTATTGTACATGAACAATGCTTTTTTTTTTTTTTTTAATGGAAAGCATTCCTCCTTAATCCAGTCTTTGTTTTCATTTTTTTTTTTTTCTCTTTAAACCCTATCCATGTCCCTCATTTTCTTCTGTATTCTTCTATGTGTTTTGCTATTAGAAAGTTGACTTATAGACAGGTAAGCTAACCTTACATGAAATTTCTTATTTTATGTATATGTAATGAGACATTTTTCTCTAGTTTTCATGAGTGGACTTCAGGACTTTCTAGGGGAATATCTCTTGAAATGCCAAACCACATGTAGTAAAATATCTTCTACCTAGTGCTAAAGCCTTTCACCTAAAACCTCTTAAAATTTAATAGCAGATATATATCATATCAATGCCTAGACTGCTATACTACAGTAGCATTATTGTTCTTGACTTACACCTTCCACGATCTAGTAAATTCTGAGGAGATTCCACTACTGGTTTGAGTGTCAAAATGCAGTATTTAGGGTTTGCAGAAGTGGGAACTCAGCATGGGAAATATTTATATTCTCCAATAGGCACTGACAAGTTGAGTCCAACAAGGTTATGTATTATATATTTCAACAATTGTCAGAAATATTTATGGAGAACCTATTGTGTGCAGATTGGTGAACTGCATGCTCTGTAGGGGCTACAAAATATAATAGATGGCAGAGAACTTTACCCTTAACAAACAAAGACTTTTTACAAAGGATCTGTAAATCAAGTTCAAAATTATGCTAGATGACTTCTAACGTTTTTCCAACTTTAAAATTTAATAATCTTTTATAGTTTTCTTCCTTTATTTAATTTTCATTTAAATCCACCTGAATATTTTTTGTTGTTATATGCCCTCGAGTCGGACCTGACTCATAGCAACCCCTCCTTGGGTTTCCGAGGCAGTATCACTAGGGAAGTAGATTGCCCAACCTTCCTTCCGAGGAGTGGCTGGTGAGTGTGAACCGCCAGCCTTCTGGTTAGCAGTCAAGTGTCTTAGGCACTACACTACACACACACACACACACACACATATATGTATATAAATATAATTTGAGGTGATTTATTGTAAGTACAAGAAGCACCGGTGGCATAGTGTTTAAGCACACTTAACTGAAAAGTTGGAAGTTCAAACACCCCCATGAAGGAAAGAAAGACTGGGTGGTCTGTTCCCGTAAAGATTCCATACCCACCCACTGACTTTATGGCACACAACAATAACAACTTCACAAATACTCATTTAGACAATAAGACTTATAAATAGAAAAATAAATCGGTAATTATAACAGGAAGCTGAGACAAGATGGTTACCTTAAATAAGCATTAAATTATGCTTCCTTTCCTTTATGGGAGTGGTAACTGGAAGTCATAACATTTTATGCTAGGAGACGGGAGAGAAAAATAAATAATGCATCTTTTGAGACTTTCCCATCAAAGAACAACTTGATTATTTTCTTTCAAAAAGGGAACTCGGGCATTATACTGATTCTGTATAATTTAAACCAAAGAAAAATATTTTCTACAGTTATACACACACACACACACACACACACCCTGGTGACACAGTTCCTAAGGCATTTGACTGCTAACCAGAAGGTTGGCAGTTCAAACCTACCAGCCACTCCATGGAAGGAAGATGCGACAATTACTTCAGTAAAGATTTAATGCCTTGGAAACACAATGGGGTTCATTATGAGTATGAATTGACTCAATGGCAGTGTTCATATGTGTGTGTGTGTGTGTGTGTGTGTGTGTGTCTCCTGTAGGCTTGTAGGCTTCCGGATAGTAGAGGAAAAAGTAGAAATATGGTAATTCATATCCACTTGTGGCACTAGGTTTTCTTCATATATAGCACAACATTCAGTCTGGTAGTCTGGTTGGAAGGAAGGCATTATACTGATCTTATATTTATATATGCTTAACAAGCACCCTGTTCTACTTCTGTTGTTTGTTATAGGTCAATACACTGAACAAAATTTATAAAAATACTTTTATTTCAGCTTTTCATGACATTGATAAGACAAAAACTTCCTATACCAAGGACTGTGATAGCCATGATTTCATTCGGGCTGACTTTGTAGGAGGCAGATGGAGCTCCTGGTGGTGTGGGTGAAGCTGCTCCATGTTCAGCCCTTTTCGCACCACACCCATTTAAACGACTCTTCCCTCAGATAAAGAGAAATATTTCAGTTCTTCAGAGTAGACAGTTTCTTGGCATTGAATTCTAAACACAATTTATAGAGAGGCACCATTTGAGGCACTTTAGAGACATGGTAAAAAATGTCTTCAACAAAGGTTTTGGAAAAGATGTAAATGCATTTCTCTTATGGTTGGTTCTTTTTAGGAACCTCAAAAGAAGTGCTAAGAGCAGATTACAAATTGCAGTTCAGCTGAAAAATATATGTGCATTGCTTATAAGTTTGAGAGAGAATTCAGAAAATCCAAAGAAATGAACCCTTAGTAAGTTCAATCATTTGTCCAGTCCAGCATTAATTAAGTCAGCTTCTATCTTTGTTTATTTGCTTGTTTTAATTAGAAGAAGATAAAGGGAAGAGACTAACATGTTGTGATGTGCCTTAGATGGGCCAGGTGGGCAACGTATTTTCCAATCTATCTTCTCTTTGATTTCACTTTTTTACCAACACATCAATCTGAGAGGGAAGTTTCACTCTTTCTTTCTTTCAGATGCAAAGTTCCATGATCAGAGAGGTACAGTGACTTCCCCAAGATCATGCTGTGAATAAATGCCTTTGTCAGAATTGAAACCCTAACCCACTGGACTTTAAAATCCAGGTACTTTCTGCTACAGAGTGACTAATTTCATGATTTCCTGTGATACCTACCTTTCAATCTAATACTGGTTATGTTTATTCCTTCATTACGGATAGTAAACCCTTTTAATAATAGACTGTATGCTATCCTTATTTTCTTTTTTCCCCCTGAAATTTCTATTCTTTAATCCATGTATAATATAATTCTTCTTCACCTGAAAATTCTCTTTGCCAATTTAGGAAAATCCAAATGCTATTTTTGTATGGGATATTTGTTAACATATATTTGTTGAAAACGATTTTATACATAGCAATTGTACAGGGGCAATTATAAATTCATGTGTCAACTAATTTAAATTTAAAGTAGTTAGAACTGGTTTCTTTAGTTCTAAAGGGAGGGCTTCATGAAGTAAATCTTTACATGCCAAGTTTTGAGTAAGTAGAGGAAAATGGATTACAGGGAGATGTGGGAATTAAGCATGATGACTTCTGAGTCAGTCCTAAAATTATGGAAAGAATGATTCATGGATAACATTTTTTCTTTAAGAACAGGCCATCCACAAAGCTCACTGACAATCAGGGGATATGGTACCATTGATAATGACAATAGCAGTAGTTACAGTTTATTGAATGAATACCTCCTGTGTGTTGAATACTTTGGGACACCCAGTGCAAGCCAATTTTCACCAGTCCCTCAAAACAAAGCAAGAGGTCAGTATTTTTATAAAATTTTGCACATGAAAATTTTAGGTAGCAGCCACATTTTTCTGTCCAGTTCAATGGTTAATAAATAGCAGAAGCAAGATTTAAAACTGGATCTACCTGACTTGAAAATCTATGCTCTTGCCTTGGAAACCAATACAGTGGTGTGATCGAGCGTGTGGGCTCTGTGGCAGACTGATAGGGTTTCAATTTAAGTTCTGCTCTTACAAGTTATGTGATTTTGGCCAAGTTATTCCCCTCATCTATAAATTTGGGATGTTGGGAAGATTAAAATGAATCAATATATGTAACATGCTACTTAATGTAAAGCAATCAATTATCAAACCAATCAGTAATTGATATTGATTGTTTTGACCACTTGCTTTGATGATGATGGTGATGATGATTAGTATACACACATGTATTTATAACCATAGCATATTTGTAAGATGAGGACTAGACTTCTTATTTTTATTCAATTTGCCTACAACATAAATAAATGTCTGTTAAGTTAATGTTGAGAGGCGGTGAGGAAGTTATACATCTTACTTGTATTTTATTCTTACTTTACCAGTCACTCCCATAACTTGGGAAACTACTCATAAACCCATTTAAGTAGAAATCCCATTAATGTCAGTATTCAAGAAAACATGTCTAGCTGTTGTAAGATTTGAATAATGACTATGCCTAAACCAAACTCACTGCCATTGAGAACATTCAAATTCATAGTGACCCCCTTTGGGTTTCCAAGGCAGTAACTCTTTATGGAAGTAGATTTCCCAATCTTTTTTCTGCAGAATGACTGGTGGGTTTGAACCACCATCCTTCTGGTTAGTAGTCAAATGCCTTAGGCACTATGCCATGAGAACTCCTTATGACTACACCTACTCCTCACTCATTGACTATCTTGTTATCTGACATTTTACATTTACAACCATAGTAAAAAAATCTACTATCCTACTATTTTGCATGTAAGTCCTAGGTAAAAGTAATACTGGTGTGATGGTTAAGATTATGTGTCCATTTGGGTGGGCCATGATTCTGAGTGGTTTGGCAGTTACGTAATAGTATAATTTGGCAGTTATGTAATGATGTAGTCATCCTCCATTTTGTGATCTGATATGGTCATTCTATATTTTTGCATAACACCTATTTTTGCTTAATGACCTGCTCTTTGATACCTAACCATGTTGATAAGCGAGGAGTGGATGTATAGTATATCACCTTAGGTAGAAGCATAGCTATTCACTTCATCTTTACAAGAAAAGTATAAAATAAAAAATGTATTTGTTTTATGGAGACTCTGTTTCTTCAGATATTTAGTAAGAAAATAGGAAGAGTAGTTTTAGTGAGATAGGTACAGAGGAAAGAGGAATTAAGTCCATTCAGAAGTTTTATGTGGAAAATCCATTAAAAAAATAATTTCTGTTACTGCTCATTCTTCAACACTGGTAATAATTTTTCTTATCCTTAGTTAACTTAATTAAAATATACTAGACTTCTAACTCCTCTCAGAAGACCTTGAATTTTGTTTTGAGAATAAAAGTAATGAAAAAGTTTAAGATAAAATTAGAGAATATTTGCCAAGTAATCTTACATATTTAAAATGAAACACTCCCACTTTTATGTGCTGAAAAGCTTTGGAAAGGACTCCATAAACTGACCCTTGACAAACTGTAGTGCTAACAAGGGAACTCTTATAAAGTAGATATAACAAATGACCATTTGCTGAATGAGGACAGTTTTTCAGTGTATGTGTTGCTCTCCGTGTCATTCTCTGCTTCCCTGAAGAATACTCCAGATGTCCAAATGCTATGGAAACTGGCCTAATGCCAATTTTACTAGACAAAACTATTTTTTCTTCTTCCTTCTCTCCCATCCTCTCTCTCTTTTTTCTCTTCCTCTCTGCTCCTCCCTACCCCCCAAATCTCTTTCTCTTCTTTTCCTCTCTCATTTAATAAACACCAATAAGCCTTCATTTTGCCCAGGGGATCACAACAGATTTTGAGTAATCAAAGCAAGGAAAGGTGTGTGTCATACTTATTCAATCTGTGTGTTGAGTAAAAAATCCAAGAGGTTAACCTATATGAAGAATGTATCATCAAGATTGAAGGAAGATTCATTAAATGACCTAAGATATGCAGATGACACATCCGTGCTTACTAAAAACAAAGAGGACTTGAAGCACTTAATGATGATGATTGTTAGCTACAGTCTTCAGTATGCATTACACCTCAACATATTGTTGTTGTTGTTGCTGTTATGTGCTGTCGAGTCAGCCCTGACTCATGGCAACCCCTTCTTGGGTTTCTGAGGCAGTATCACTACCGAAGTAGATTGCCCAACCTTCCTTCCAAGGAGTGGCTGGTGGGTTTGAACTGCCAGCCTTCTGGTTAGCAGTCAAGTGCCTTAGGCACTATGCTACCAGAGCTCCACCTCAATATAAAGAAAACTAAAATCCTTACAACTGGACTAATAAGCAATGTCATGATAACTGGAGAAAGAATTGAAGTTGTCAAGGATTTTATTTTACTTGGATCCACAATCAATGCCCATACAAGTAGCAGTCAAGACATCAAAAGGACATGTTGCACTGGAAAATCTGCTGCAAAAACCTCTTTAAAGAAGCAAAGATATCACTTTGAGGACTAAGCCATAGTATTTTCAATTGCCTCATACATATGTGAAAACTTGACAGTGAATAAGGAAGTCCAAAGAATAACTGACACCTATGTATCATGGTTCTGGTGGCGTAATGCCTAAAGCATTTGACTGCTAACCTGAAATCTGGAGGTTCAAACCCACCGGCCACTCTTCAGAAGGAAGGCTGGGCAATCTACTTCCGTAGTGACATTGCCTCGGAAACCCAAGGAAGGGTCACTGTGTGTCAGAACCCACTCCATGGCAGTGGTTGCATTTTTCCTATTTGCATTATGCTGCTGGCAAAGCATATTGAATACATCATGGACTGCAGAGGAATGAACAAATCACTTCTGAAAGAAGCACATCCAGAATGCTCTTTAGATTCAAGTTTGGTGAGACTTCATCCCTGTTCTATGGATATGTTATCAGGAGGGACCAGTCCCCGTGGAAGGACATCATCCTTGGTAAAATAGAGGGTCAGCAAGAATGAGAATGATCCTTAAGAAGATGAATTGAGAAGTCATCTGCAACAACAGTGGGCTTGAACATAGCAACAATTGTGAGAATTTTGCTGGGCGAGGCAGTATTTTGTTCTGCTGTATGTAGAATCATAATAAGTCAGAACTGACTGGATGGCACCTAAAAACAGTAACAACAAACAAAGCTATGTGCCATGTAACACGTTTTCATATATAATGCACAACACGTATAAGAAACTAACATGTGAGGGGTTGCATCATTTGAACAAAACTATAAATCACATGTGTTATTTCTGTAAAAATGGAGGAGTAGTTCTCCATGAGAGACAGACAAACAAGCAGCTAGATACAGAATATCAAGGATTCCAGGGATAAATATTATTCCAGGGAGAGGCAAGAAGTAAAAAAAAAAAAAAAGAATAAAAAAAGAGTGTAAATGTTGAAAGAAATACAAGACAACTGATCATAAGAATGTAGAAAAATCTAAAAAGCCAAGCAGCTAGCCATGGCTTTCTAGTTCATTGTTTTGATCTTTTCCCCTGGGGTAAAGGAGTAACCACCGTGGTACTGAAATATGATTGCAGCATGTTCTTGTGGTTTTTACTTCAAAAAAGGGAACAAAACAAGCCCTGTTCCCATCAAGTTGGTTCTGACTCTGTTTCTGAGTAGAACTCTGTTCCAGAGGGGGTTTTAAATCACCAGGCCTTTCTTCTGAGGGACCTCTGAGTGGGTAAAAATGGCCCGCATTTTGGTTAATAGCCAAAGACTTACCTGTTTGAGCCACCCAGGACTTTTTTTTTTTTTTAACCTCAGTGCTAATCTTACCAGGCCTCTCAGTGGCTTCCAACATGGATGATCATTGCTTCCTCCTTTGAAAAGTAATCTTTGATTTCCAGGGCACCACATTCTCCTGTTTTCATCCTACTTTCCTCATTCCCACTCTCATTTACTGACTCCTCATCTTTCTTACAGCTTACAATTTTAACATCCTACCGCTCATGTCTCACATCTCTTTCTTGTCTACATTGTATAAATAAATCACAGTCTTGGTGATCTTTACCAGCTTTAAGGCTTAAGATATTCTGTATCAATCAAATTGATCCAGCCTAGAATTCTTACCTGAAATCTGTTGTCCATGATTTATTTTTCTTCCTAATACTCTCTGGTATTAGGAAGAATACTGGGAGAATATTGGGAGCTCTGGTAGCATAGTGCCTAAGGCACTTGACTGCTAACCAGAAGGCTGGTGGTTCAAACCC
>NW_006921956.1:2074216-2077787 GCF_000298275.1 Orycteropus afer afer
ATTCCCTGGAGAAGGATGTCATGCTTGGTAGGGTGGAGGGTCGACGAAAGAGGGGGAGGCCTTCAAGGAGATGGATTGATACAGTGGCTGCAATGATGGGCTCATGTATAGCAGGGATTGTGGGGCTGGCGCAGGATCGGGCAGTGTTTTGTTCTGCTGTGCATAGGGTCACTATGAGTCGGAAATGACTCGACGGCACTTAACAACAACAACAATAGTTCCACATTATAGTTTATCTAAATTTCCCATATTTTAAAGGTGAATCACTCCATTTATGCATTAACTTTAATATTTAATATTCAACATCTATCATTTTATATCTTGGTGATGAATGGGCAATATACTGCACTTTGCACAATAAATATTTCTAGCCATAGCTAGACATTTGGTTGATTCTTCTCTGCAGAAGAAGAGGATAAGAAGGAAAAAAAAAAAATGATTAGCACTTCTTTCTTGTTCTTCTTAGGTACTGCACAGTTGATTTCAACACATATTGTCCCCTTGCGATAGAGCAGAAATTTCCCATACAGTTTTCTAGGCTATACTCTTTACAGAAGGACCCTAGTGTTTCAATGAGCATTTGGTGGCTAATCGAAAGGTCAGTGGTCCAAACTCATTGGTTGCTCTGTGTGAGAAAAGACCTGGGAATCTGCTCCAGTAAAGATCCCAGCCTAAGAAATCCTTTAGGGCAGTTCTGTAGTGTCATGTGAGATAACTGTGGGACAAAATTAGCTTTGCGGCACACAGCAACAACAATAACAACAATCATTATGGAAGCAGATCACCACATCGTTCTACTTTGGAGACCCTAGAAACCACCAATCTTTTGGTTCTCAGCTGAGTACTTAAGAGTTTTGCTACCAGATCTCCTTAGCCCTACTTTACCCTTAACAGAATCTAAACTCATTGTCTGTAAAGATCAGTGTAAGAGTCTGTGAAGAACACTCTCAACTAGATATGAGCTCTCTCCTGAACTAAGTTCATTGGCTTTATCTTTTTCAGGCCCATAAAGGGAGCTTCCAGGAGCATGTTTATGTCTTCACTTCCTTCTGCACTCCAGAAAAGGGTTTTCTTAGACAGCATGAGAAGAATCAGACTTATTATTGAATTCATCTCATCTTGGTTGGGTAAAACAAATAGGATTGACTGATGGGTCTGTACCAGCAGAGACCACACTAATAGAAAATGTACTTATCGTACTTACTGCATTTTGTCTCCTCAAGTGTGGTTCCTATTAGGATACAAGCAAACTAAACTGATATTAAAAACAAACAAACAAACAAATAGAATCACATTAGCTATTTGTTTTTGCTTATGGGTAACAATTAGGCATCTTCTGCATTAGAGAACTACTGTAATTAAGGAAAAGTTTTACTAAATTCTCTTCAAGAGGGAAAGGGGAAATTAACAGTTATATGTGTCTGTGAATTATTCTGCCTACAAAGCAGTCACTAAGCCTGCCAAATGGCACGTCCTTATGAGAGGGAGAGAACAACAGAAGCAAGATCACACCAAAAGAGAAACAATTAAACTGATGAAACCTTTAGGCAGGAACTTTGAATGAGAACATGAATGGTTTATGCAGATGTACTTTACTTTATAAAGGTTTGTGTGCCTCACATGTGACTCTTCATCCTTAGAAATTGCTTCTGGAGGTCAAGAAACATTAAAAACAATGACAACAGCAACAACAAAACTCATTGCTGTGGAGTCAATTCCAACACATGAAAACCCCTGGAGTTCCAGAACAGAACTGTCCCATTGGGTTTTTGTGGCTCTTATTTTAAGGACCCTGGGTGATGCCAGCAGTCTGCAATTGGTTGCTGTCCTAAAAGTTGGCAGTTAAAATCCTCTCAGTGGCTCTGCATAAGAAAGAGCTGGAACATTGCTTCCATAATGATTATAGCCAAGAAAACCCTACAGAGCAATTCTGCCCTATAATGCATGGTGTCAGCATGAGTCAGGGGTGAACATAAGGGCAACCACCAATGTCAATTTTAATAGAAGCAAATAGCCAAGATTTTCTTTTGTGGTACCATTGGGTAGGTTCGAACCACCAACCTTTAGGTTAAAAACCAATAGCAAACCAGTTGAGTCATATAGGACCTTCAAGGACCATTGCTGTTGTTGTTAGATGCCATCAAGTCAGTTGTGACTTGTGTCAACTCCATGTGTTAGAGAGTAGAACTGTTTCATAGGGTTTTCTAGGTGCACTGGTTAAGTATTCAGGTTCCAAGTGAAAATTCAGGGGTTTGAACCCCCTACCACTCTGCAGGAAAAAAGATCTGGGTTTACTCCCATGAAGATTATAGCCTGAGAAATCCTATGGGTGCAATTCTACTTTCATATGGAGTTGCTGTGAGTTGGGATCAAATCAACAGCACACAACAAAAACAGCAATCTTTATAGGAACATATCTCAGGGCACAGATATGTCTTACTGATGTTCTCAAATGGCTTACATCTCTTTTTCTATATAGACAAGCTAACAGATTGACATTTCAGCTGATCAATCAACAAAGAGGATCTGTTTTGTGCTAAAATCTTAAAGCATTAAAACTTTTTTTAAAAAAGCCAAAATAACCAGAGCGTATGTATCCAAATGAGAGTTGTGCTTCAAATTAGGTGGCTTGTAAAGTTCTGCACTCATTCTGTTGACCAATATATCTTTGTAGCTTCTTCTCAAATATGTTATAGATATTTTTGCTGAGCCCTGCCTTGGCAACTAGATACTTAAATTATATTAAAACTAAGAGTGGAGTGAAATTACATTCTTTGGCATTAATTTTCACATAATATAATCCTTAGACAATCACATATACTGAGTAGACTTTGTGTTTTAGTGAAAATAGATCAAAATTTAGAGTTGAAAGTTCTAAGGTGAGATGTTCTGGGAACAGCATGACCAAAACAAGATTGATATCACACGTATGTTGTCTTGACTTTTCTTGATGTTGCTGGTGTATTAGGATATGAGACTGGAGAAGTATGTTGTCATTTCACTGTGAAAAATCTTTTAAAATAATATTTTCTCACCTATAAATTGAACATACTACTTTATCACCTGTACTTCACTGAAACATACTGAGTACTTAAATGTGGAAATGTATGGATATGTGCTTAAGAAAAGGACAGTTATATAAATATTACATATGATGAATCAAAAATGTAAAAACAATACTCAGTAGATTGTAGAAAAATAGTCTATATAATTTCAACTCAGTGTGTGTTAAAGCCTTTAGGAATGAGGGGAAGCTTGGATCAGGAGTTGAAGGAGCAAAGAAACAGGGTTAGGAGGGGGATGGAGAGGATGGCTAGTGTGGGATGATCGTCTGTGAGAAGATTCTGAGGACCACCAAGCTTGTTTATTTCACTGGATGTCAATCAGCAGCTGGTGCAGCGTGGTGCAGATCTGTCCTAGCAACTTCACTTCCAGACGTACATAAGCTTTGAAATGCTAATTTCTTCCCTGGCTTAGAGTGCAGAATGTAATTTCCTGTAACTTTCTAACCATTTGACTCTCAGTAGGGAGTGTGAACCCTTTGTACTCACTAATGGGTCAGCTTTTTTCG
>NW_006921956.1:2077887-2082681 GCF_000298275.1 Orycteropus afer afer
TCTTGAAGTAGCTTTTTATAGTTTTCTTTGTAGAGGTCTTTTGTGTCTCTGGTAAGATTTATTCCCAAGTATTTTATTTTTTTGGTAGCTATTGTTTTCTCTTTATGTTGAAGTGTAATTCTTAACAAGGTGCAATCCTTAAAGACTCCTGAAGGGTATTGTCTTTCATCTTCCTAAGTAATTTCTTCATATATTCCTAGCTTTCAGCAAGCAAGGTTGTGTCATCTGCATATTGCAGGTTGTTAATGAGTCTTCCTCCAACCCTGATGTCATGTTCTTCTTCATATACTCCATCTTCTCAGATTATTTGCTCAGCATACAGATTGAATAAGTATGGTAAAAAAATAAAATAAAATGCTGACACAAATCTTCCTCATTTTAAACAATGTAATATCCCTTTCTTCTGTTCCAATGCATAAGGGGACACTAAATATGTCTATGTAAACATTTCCACATGAGCACAATTAAATGTTCTAGAATTCTCAATCTTTACAATGTTATCCATTATTTGTCTTGATCCACAAAATCGAATGCTTTTGCATAGTCATAAAACACAGGTAAGCATATTTCTGGTATTCTCTGTTTTCAGGCGAGATATATCTCAATGTATACATAAGCAATGATATCCCTCATTCCATGTTCTCCTATGAATCCAGCTTGAATTTCTGTTACTTCTCTGTTGATGCACTGCTGCTGCAATTTTTGAATTATGTTCAGCAAAACTTTACTTGCATTTACTATCAATGATACCAAGCCAAACTCACTGTCAATGAGTTGATTCTGACTTATAGTAATGCTCTTTGGGTTTCCAAGACAGTAAATCTTTATGGAAGGAGATTGCCCAGTCTTCCTTCCATGAGTGGCTGGTGGGTTTGAACTGCCAACCTTCTGGTTAGCAGTCAAATGCCTTAGGCACTATGCCAGCGGAAATCCTATACCAGTGATAGTTTTTGATAATTTCTGCATTTCATTGGATCATCTTTCTTTGGTACGGGCATAAATATGTATCTCTTACTGTTGGTTGGCCAGCTATCTGTTTTTCAAGTTTTTTGGCATGGAAGAGTGAGTATTCCCAGGATTGCACCCATTCACTAAAATACCTAATTTGGCATTCCTTCAATTTCTGGAGTCTTGTTCTTCACCGGTACCACTAGGGCTGCTTGGACTTCTTTCTTCATTATTGTTGCATATTGATCATATGCTACCTTCTGAAATGATTGAAAGTCAGACCAATTCATTTTGGTACAGTGAGAGAGTGTATTCCTTCCACCTTCTTTGATGCTCCCTGCATCATTCAATGTCTTGCCTATAGGATCCTTCAGTATTTAAGTTTGGGGTTTGAATTTCTTCTTCATTTCTTTCAGCTTGGGAAATGCCAAGTGAGTTCTTCCCTTTTGGCTTTCTAACTCAAAGTCTTTGTACGTATCATTATAAGACTTTACTTTGTCTTCTTGAACTGCCCTTTGAAATCTTTTCAACTGTTTTGCTTTTAATTTCTTCCATTTACTTTAAATATTCTATTTCCAAGAAAAATTTTCAGAGTCTATTCTGACATCTGTTTTGGTTTTTTCTTTCTTTCCTGTCTTTTTAATAACTTACTTTTCTCTTGATGTCACCTCACACCTTCTCTGGTGTTTGACTGTTGGTGTCCAATGTGTCAAATCTGTTCTTGAGATCACCTCTAAATTCAGGTGGAATGTACTCAAGGTCATACTTTGGCCCTTGTGGACTTGTTTTCATTTGAATCTGTGTTTGGGCAACTGCTGGTGAGTTCTGTAGTTGGTCCCTGGCCTTCTTCAGACTGAGGATGTTGATCTTCCCCATCATCTCTTTCCATAGATGTAGTCAATTTGATTCCTGTGTATTACATCTGGTGAGGTCCACATATAGAGTTGCCATTTATGTTGTTGAAAAAAAATATTCATAATGAATAAATCGTTGGTCTTAAAAAATTCTGTCATGTGATCGCTGGCACTCTTTCTATCACCAAGTCCATATTTTCCAACAACAATCCTTCTTCTTTGTTTCTAATTTTCATATTCCAGTCAGCAGTTAAAAAAAAAAAAAAGTTGGTCAATGAAATCTTAGTGAATAGTTGCAGAACATTCTCTGATATAATGCTGGAAGAAGAGCCTCTTATGTTGGAAAGGGACTCAAAATACATTTGGAGAAGAGCTGTTTCATCAAAGTGACTATTGTTGTTAGGTGCCGTAGGGTTGTTTCCAACTCACAGCAACCCTATGTATAACAGAACAAGAGATTGCCTAGTCCTGCACCATCCTCACATTTGTTACTATGCTTTGAGCCCATCATTGTGGCCGCTCTGTCAATCCATCTTGTTCAGGGTCTTCTCCTTTTTCCCTGACCCTCTACTTTACCAAGCATGGTATCTTTCTCCAGGGATCGGCCTCTTCTTATGACATGACTGAAGTACAAGGGACAAAGTCTGGCCATACTTGCTTCTAAGGAGCATTACATCTGTATCTTCTCCAAGCAGATTTGTTCATTCTTCTAACAGTCCATGGTACATTCAATATTCTTTGCCAACATGACAATTCAAATGCATCAGTTCTTCAGTCTTTCTTATCCATTGTCCAACTTTCACTTGCATATGAGGCTATTGAAATTCCACGAGTTGGGTCAGGCACACCTTAGTTTTCAAAGTGACATCTTTGGTCATAAACATTTTAAAGAAGTCTTTTGCAATAGATTTGCCCAATACATCATTTGATTTCTTGACTGCTGCTTACATAGGCATTGGTTGTGGATCCAACTAAAATGAAATCTCAAAGTAGAATGGACCTTAATAACATGCATGAAGTAAAGCTTTTGAGACTTACATGTGCTTATGGGTCATCATGCAAAACAAGAAGAAACAGGTCTATATATCTATTAATAATTGTAGTGTGGAATGTACAAAGTATAAATCCAGCAGATCGAGGAACTAAAATGAAATCCATTACCTTTGCATCAATTTTGACTCATAGCATCCTTATAAAGCAGAATAGAACTGCCCAATAGGATTTCCATCATTTAATCAATATTAAATCTTTACAGCTTTAAAAACCAAAGATGTCACTTTGAAGACTAAGGTGCACCTGACCCAAGCCATGGTATTTCAATAGCCTCATATGTATGTGAGAGCTGGACAATGAAAAAAGAAGATCAAAGAAAGGTTGATGCCTTTGAATTACACTGTTGGTGAGGAATGTTAGACATCTAACCAGGAGGGACCACTCCCTGGAGAAGGACATCATACTTGGTAACGTAGTGGGTCAGTGAAAAAAAACACCTTCAAGGAGATGGATTGACACAGTGGCTGCAACAACAGGATCAACATGGCAATAATTTTGAGGTTGGTGCAGGACCAGGCAGTGTTTTGTACATAGGGTTGCTATGAGTGAGACTAAATTGAACAACAGCTAAACAACAACAATTTTTACAGAAGCTAAATGCCACATTTTTCTTTAGTAGAGTGGCTGGTGTGGTCAAACTGCTGACCTTTTCATTAGTGACTGAGTGCTTAACCATTGTGCCACCAGGAAAATTGGAAGTCATAAAAATGAAATGGAACATGTAAAGATCAATATCCAAAGTATTGGTGACTTGAAAAAGATTGATACTGGTCGTTTTCATTGGCCATTTGTCATTGAACCAATCATTTGGTCTGCTACGCTGGGAATGACTGATTGAAGAAGAATATTGTCACATTCATCATCAAAAGGAATATTTCAAAATCTGCAATGAAGTACAACACTGTCAGTGATAGGATACTGTCCACACACCCACAAGAAAGACCAGTTAATATGACTATTATTCAAAGTTATGCAGTAACCACAACCATTAATGCCAAAGATGAAGAAATTGAAGATTTCCACCAACTTCTGCAGCCCAAAATTGATTAAATATAAAATAAAAATTCATTGATAATTACTAGTAGCTAGTTCCACATTCTATATATATAGAACATATTCTGTTCTCTTTCAGGTCAGGCCGGACCCGGCTGGTTCCACGAGCGGCCGGCAGAGACTGAGGGAGAAAGAGAGAGAGAGAGAGAAAGAGGGGAGGAAGATTCAGGGAATAGAAGCTGGGGAGCGCTTCTGCGCCACAGCTTCCCTGAGGGTATACCTACGAATCTCCTGGGAAGATTGGCTCTCTTCTTGCTCCAGCTTTGTGTCTTGGATCATCCTCATCTCACCTCTGGATTTGGGACAGCAGCCATCATCTGATCTGCTGATCGAGGTTCATCAAACCCTGAGAATTGGGAGGATCCGCCAGACCTACTCATGGACGCAGGACTCGTCAGCCTGCCAGCCTCCACCACTACTACGTGAGACGAACCCTTGGGTGTCTATCACTCACTTGGCAAGAAGCTATGTTGTGAGAATTCCTATAGAGAAGCTCAAGTAACAAGAAACTGAAACCTCTTGCCCACAGCCAGAGACAATGCAGGGACGCCCAGAGTAGCAGGCCGGAAGAGCAGGAGAAAGGGGATAAAAGCTTTGAACCCGGAGAGAAGAGCAGTCAGCCCCAGGGTTACAGGTGAGGAGTGACAACTCAGGGATGCCCAAAGAAGCAGGCAGGAAGAGCAGGAGAAAGGGGATTAAAAGCCAGGAAGCCAGACAGAGGAACAGTCAGCCAGGTGAGGGTGATACGAGAGCTCTCCAACAGCAGGACAAACTTGTCTGTTGGTTTGTCCTACTGTGGTGAAATGTAGACTTGAGTTTTGAGGCTGAGCCTCTGGTGTTTAAAACCCAGCGAGATGCACCTGGTGCACAGGTAACAGCCCAGCTT
>NW_006921956.1:2082781-2087914 GCF_000298275.1 Orycteropus afer afer
AGTGATTAAAGCATTTGGCTGCTAACCAAAAGGTCAGCAGTTTGAATTCACCAGCCACTCCACAGAAGAATCATGTGACAGGCTACTTGTGTAAAGATTTACAATCTGAGAAACCCGATGAGGGTTGCTATGGGTCAGAATTGACCCGATGGCAGTGAGTTTGATTTGGAGTACTTAATACCTCTAATACACCATATTGCAATCATTCTGTTAGTTGTCTATGTTCTCCCACTTCAATGTACTCTTTACAGAGACAGTGTTCTTTGTCAATTATTCATTGCTTAGCCCCAGGGTTTGGAATAGTGTCTGGTCCATAGCAGGAGCTCCATGATGGGTTTATTTTGTTTGGGGCTACATGAGAAGATTCAGGACTCTGCAAGACACACAAATATCATTCCATTCTAGCTTTGTCAGTACAAGAGTGTTCAATATGATCAACCACATGCCAAGGTCAAGCAGTGTAACTCCTCTTCACAGCTTTCATTGAGTCTATGATGAACTTGAAAGTCAGGATTATTTTTAGATTTCTTTGAAGGACTTTATTACCTACAGCAAAGTTGGTTTTCTGGAAAGCTCCCTGTGCTTTCATTAGCATCTGCTAGATTTGAGAAACTGGTCCTCCTTTTCCTTTTCCACACATTATTTGCTTTACATTGAGTAGTTACCATATGTTAATCTACAATAACATCCTAGAATGTGAACTAAGCCAGCAGATGTGGATGCACCTCACAGTGGCAAAAGCTTTATTTATTTATTTATTTATTTAATCCTTTGTGTTGCTGGACTACTGTTGTTGTCTATGATCTATAAGGTGGCAATTTATGTAACAGACCTGGGGTGGTATGTGTGAACATAAGTAACACCCTCTTCCGTTGGTTCAAAACTCTTCCACTTCACTTTTGTTTTAAGGAGTGTTGTTAACCAGGATGTAACCCATTCATGTGCACAGTGAACAGAGCAGCCGTGTCTCTGGCAGACCACAGTTGAGCCAGTGGGATTCCAGATGGATTCCCAATTGGCAGCAAAACAAAGCAGAGTAGCTCCGTAGGCCCAGATGTGAGGTGTGTGCTTGTTTTCCTGCATGCTTTCTTTCTTCTTCCCTTCCCTTTTAATAACTATTGTCAGAACTCTTCCAGCTGAAGTCTAGAGAGAACTAGCAACTGGTTCTTGTAACTCAACAATGAAAAAGCTACAAGGAGGGGTTAAAGTGATTCCGATAATCACACTCAGAATGCATGCCTTTAAACTGTCATCTGGAGTCCCCCAGTTTTAACTACTATCAAATGAAAAAGCAAAACAAACAAGTAATTCAACAAGAGGACCAGAATGAATAAAGAGACATTATCCTCTTGCATTGTTTTACTTTCTTGGTTTTTAAGAGTAAGTCTACCACCCTCTTAGAATTTTTGATATCCTTTTCTTAGAAGAAAATTGTTTTATGTTACACATTTAAAACAATTATTAATGTAATTCACTCTTGCTAAGTTTTAGGACTACATTTTCTAGTATCAGCCACAGAGTTATCTATTTGTAAATGACTGTTAAAAAAAAGTCCTTAAATAATCATTCTAGGAGAACTGGAAATTAATTGCCACACTATATATATCATTAAGTGAAAATGAAGTAAATGAGTATAAAGCAAAAATTACTGTCTTTGGGTTATTTCAAGACTGTAACTCACCTTGAGACTGAAAATTAATCTCTCTAAATGTCTTTTAAAGTTTTATCATATTATGAAGTATGTCTTTTGAAACACTTAAGATAACTTAATATGCAAAATCTTTGATCATATTCTTTTGTATACATATTTGAATGGATTCTTAGATTCTGTTCCACCAAGCATAATCACTTATCAAATTGTGATTTCTTTATTATTGCTATTTCATTCTATCTCAAACACTTGAAAATTTGAGACAATTGCTTCATTTTGGGAAGCTCTGCTGGTGTAGTGGCTAAGACATTTGACTACTTCATTTTTAAAATAGAGCCTCAATGTTTAGGTTGATGGTTAAAGTACTCTTCTGGGGCTATTCTATTCAATATATAATCAACAGTCCATGTGTTACATTGATGATCTGACTTCACATCCCTTTTAACAAAACCACCACAAACTGGGAGTAACAATTGAAACTACCCCTGTCCATTTTAACCCTAAGGCAAGGGAAGAAAAAAATGTTCAAGAGTGAAATATCTTTTTACAAAAGAGGTCACACTGCAGAGTCATCATACCTCTGCGGGTACTGGCTCCAACTGAAGAGTCTTTCCCTTTCCTCTACCTTCCAGAATGGGGATTATCACACTTACTTCCTTGTTAAGTGTTCCTTCTTAAAAACATAAAGTTCCTGTCCAAGTGATGGGCATTGGTAGCTGGGACCATCAAGCTCCTCTGGTCTTAGGGTCATGAAAGCTGAAGTTCCCTTGGTCCATTAGTCCCTTGGACTAGTTGTTTCCATATGACTTTGATTTTCTTCACTCGTCTTTGCTCCAGATGAGGGGTGACCAATAGTTGCATCTTAGATGGCTACTTGAATGCTTTTGATAAGTTGCTGCTTACCAAAGCAGGGTATAGAACAATATTTTTATGTAGTGTGTTGTGCCAGTTGAGCTTGATGTCACCTGAGACCAGGCAAAAAGGGATCAAAATTGGAGATCCTGGATAGAGGGGGGAAGAAAAATATGTAGCAAAATTCAAAAACACAAAAATGCACAGAATTACAGTTAAGGTAGAGACTGGTGAAACCCCTGAGACTATGGCTCCATCTTATCCTTCAGGAACAGAATGGGGCTCACATCTATGGATTAGCTCTCAGCCAAATAGTAGAAAGGCCTATGAGCAGAACACCTATCCCAGCGAGACACAACCCTTAGAAGAACCAATCCTGAGAGATCAGAAGGGCAATATTTGCATAGGGGGAAAGCTGGGCAGACAGGAATGCATAGGTAAGAAGGACACAGGGAACTGGTAGTCACAGGGAGGGGATGGGAAGAGAGATGTTTATTGTTGGGATTGTAATTAGTGCTGTGAAACCAAATGTCCATGAACTGTTGAGAGTGAAAAGAATCTGCTTTGTATATTTGCACCCAAATCACACACACACAGACACACACACACACAGAGGTTCCTGGTTCAACATCATGTACTAATAAAAATATTGAACTTCACTTCCGAGGCTCACAAGACATGTATTAGTCAAATGTTTGGGGAACAGTAGAACTTGAATACAAGATTTCTTCTATGTTAAGACTTTGTCTCTTGGAAGGCTTCATTTCAATAAGTTTTTGGGGAAAGAAAAAGAAATGAAACACTACCACAGTGAACATACATATTGATTTAAGGTAAATTCTAATTTCAGAAAATTAAAAGTTAAAATATATTTGTTTTGAAAATAAGGGAAGCTGATAATTGTTGTTGAAAAACTTGGATTATTTATGTAACTTTAGAAAAGTTAATGGGATATCTATATCTATAAACATAGATATAGATATATTTCCCCAGCTTTCTTCTTCCTCTATTTCCTTTCCTTATGAATCATTCCTCCCTTCTCTAAAACTAAAGTCCCGCCACACTTGGCACCTAAAAACATTTAGAAGACAAAGCTTAGATAGACCTCACTCCCCACAATCCTTTTATAGTGTGGAAATATCGAAAATTTCAAGATTTGTTGCTGTCCCTCAAATACAATTTTCAGGCACTAAAATATCATTTATGACAAAAAATCAAAGAAGTAGGATAAAATGAGCTCTTAGAATTTGAAGCAAAGGAATTTATGGACTGGAGCATATCTCGAGAAGAAACATTTTTATGGCCTTTGAAATTTCTGACCTACTGGTACATTTAAAATAATTGGCTGTGAGAATTCACAGGAAGCCACTTGTGTAGCACCCACTGGGTGAGCTCATTTTATTCAAGCCATATATTTCATTGAGAAGTTTACTAAAAGCTGATGAAATCCTCACATTCTGAAAGAAAAGTTTAACCAAATCAACAAAATTCCGCAGAAAAGCCTGATGATCCCAAAGAAAGGTAACATAATTCATCAGAACCACATAAACCAATACCTTTAAGTGAATACCGAGGAATGAACATTAAAGACACTTATTCAGAGTTATATGTTGAAGCTAAGGATATTGAAACAGAACAACATAAAGGAGTCCCCAAGAGATAGAGGTTAATATGGACATCCTCAAAGTGAATTTTGAGGTTCTTAGAAATAAATGGGGAGCTCTGGTAGCATAGTGGCTAAGGTACTTGACTGCTAACCAGAAGGCTGGCGGTTCAAACCCACCAGCCACTCCTCGGAAGGAAGAGTGATACTGCCTCGGAAACCCAAGGAGGTGTCGCTATGAGTGGGGCCCGACTTGACGGCACATAACAACAACAATAACAACAACAACAGAAATAAATAGCACACCTAGGAAAATATCTATCTACCCGGGTGGATTATGATTCATATGTATTTCACTATCACATTCATAATATGTCCTATTACTGCATGCTTATCTGATGAAAAATTGACTTTTTGTCATGACAGTTACAGGTGTAAGTATATATATATGGGTTTGGGTATAACAGCAGAACTCTGGAAACCAGTCTACGAACCTCTCCTTGTTTTTCTGTATTATTGTTGTTGTAGTTATATGTCAAGTCAGTTCTGAGTGATAGGGATCCTACATACAATACAATGAAAAACGGCCCAATCCCGTGCCATCCTCACAAGTGTTGCTTTGTTTGAGCTCATTTTTGCAGCTACTGTGTCAATCCCACTCTTTCAGGTTTTTTTCCACTGACCCTCCACTGTACCAAGCATGATGTTCTTCAGGGCCTCATCCCTTCTGACAACATGTCCAAAGTATATGAGATAAACCTCACCATTCACACTTCTAAGCAGCATTCTGGCTGCCATTCTTCCAAGACAGACTTGTTCCTTTTTCTAGGAGTCCGTGGTACATTAAACATTCTTTGCCAAAACTATAATTAAAAGGCATCATTTCTTCCTTATTCATTGTCCAGCTTTCACATACATATGGGGTGATTAAAAATATCACAGCTTAAGGCAGGTTGACTTAGCTCTCAGAGGGATGTTTTTGTTTTGAATACAAAAGAAGAAAGAGGTCTTCTGCAGCAGATTTTAC
>NW_006921956.1:2088014-2092514 GCF_000298275.1 Orycteropus afer afer
AGAGAGAGAGAGAGAGAGAGAGGTTCTGTGTAGTACAACCAATTAAAGTTCTCCACTGCTAAGAGAAATTGGTAGTTTGAGTCGATCCAGAGCCTTCTCGGAAGAAAGGCATGCTGATCTACTTCTGAAACATTAGCTGTTGAAAACTCTGTGGAGAAGTTCTCTGCACACACAGATTGCCATGAGTTGGAATCAACTCAAAGCATCTAGCAACAACCGCCATATATACACATGTAAACACTCTAAAAATGTATATGTATAACTTGCCTTATTTTACACAATGTGTATTTGATCCTGATTCTGCTATTTACTAGCTATTGAAACTTGAACAAGTTAAACCATATATGCTTTCATGTTTTTTTGTCTGGAAAATGTGAATAATAATAATTCCCTCCTTATAGACTTCTCTACTGATTCATTGAGATAATCCTGATAAAGAGCTTAGTACACTACCTGGGTCCTAGCAGTTACTGAGTAAAAGTTATGTTACTATACATGATGGTGTTTCTAATAACATTTACTCTAGATCTAATGTGGGTGATAGTAGTCTATACAAACTCTTTCATATGGAACTACTTTGTATGGATATGGATAATAAAGAATATACTCTCCTTAATGAAATGGCTTATCAAATTTGTTCTTAATATTCCATCTTATTGAAAGTGGATTCTGGCCAGAATGAGCAACTGGGAAATTGTGAAAGTGGTAAGAATATTTTATGGACTAGGGTCTTACAGCTTCTTTTGTGGGCTCTCTGTAATTACAAGTATCTAGACTTACTGGGCTTTAAATGTCAGCTGGCCCCTCACCACCTGTGATAAAAATGAAGCGATAGACCCTGAAGACACGGAAAGGAAAAGAACAGCCTGAGAAACTGCACAGATTGTTAGAACTTTCTTACTTTATTCACTGTGCCTTTAAAGTAAGTCTGGTAAAGTTTAAAAGATATAAAGGAGGACAATGTAGGAGAATGGTGCTGCTTGTGATATTGCGGTGGTAAAGGCCTATCCAAGCAGGACAGGAAAAGCAGAAACGTCAAAGAAACTTAAGCTTTCTCCTTGTAATGTGATGAGACTGGGCCACTCCTGCAATACACTTCCAGTCACCAGTTTCTTGTAAGTAGCCATGATGGTGTACAACGGTTAAGCTCTTGGCTGCTAACCAAAAGCTCAGTGGTTCAAGCACACCAAAGGCTCTACCTGGTGATCTTCTCCGTTAAAAATTGCAGCCTAGGAAAGTTTGTGGGAAAGTTCTATTCTGGCGTATATTATAGGACCACTGTGTGTTGGAATTGACTGGAAGAGAAAAAACAACAGTTTCTCGGACCTGCACACCACAGAAAGGTGACATTTAACAGCCAATAAACCATGCTGCTAGACAAGGGGGGGCAGTCATGAGCTAGTTTGCTTCTATAAAGATTTACAGCCTTGGAAACCTCAATGGGGCAGTTCTATTTTGTTTTAGGTGTTGCTATGAGTAGGAATTAACTCTCCATGGCAGTGGATTTTTTTTTTTTTCCTTTCAGTTTGTTTCCATGGGTATTGATTGTGGATTCAAGTATAATGAAATCTTTGACAACTTTAATCCTTTTTTTCCATTTATCATGATGTTGCTTATTGGTCCAGTTGTGAGGATTTTTGTTTTCTTTATGTTGAAGTGTAATCTGTACTGAAGACTATGGTCTGTGATCTTTATCAGTAAGTGATTCAAATCATCTTCACTTTCAGCCAACAAGATTGTGTCATCAGAATATCACAGGTGGTTAATGAGTCTTCCTCCAATCCTGACGTCATGTTCTTCATATAGTGCAGCTTCTGAGATTATTGCTCAGCATATGGATTGAATAAGTACAGCGAAAGGATACAATCTGCTTGCAAAAGATCACTGACTTGAAAACACTATGGAGCAGTTCTATTCTGCACACATGAGGTCACCATGAGTCTCAATAGATAGAGTCAACAGAAATAACAAAAACAACAACAGCAACAAAAATACAATGTCTGAAGGCATCTAGAAAAGTTCAAGAAAAATTGTGATCTCCGCACTATGACATCTAGGATTGGTGCTGGCTTTCCTCCTATTGTCCCTCACTGAAGTGAAGAGATGAATCTTACTATTCTCTAAAATATTTAATTTTCATAAAAGAAAAAATAATCTTTACTATCAGTTATTCTTAGTTTTCCACAATTTAGCATTTCACACATTTGATACTGGTTTGGCTAAAAAAGAAGAGCAGTTTAAAAATCTTAGCTGATGGGGCTTCCAGTAAGGTAGGCAGGCAAGCTACACAGACCCTCTTGAACAAAGAAAAGAGAAACCAATTGACAAAGATACAGAAGATGATCCTGGAGCCCTGAGCTTTGAAAGGAACTATACAGAATCGAGTTAAGCACCAGCTAGTGGAAAGACTTGAATGAAAATAGTGAGTGTGGAGATGGTTGGAGCAGTGGACTATCAAGTGCTCTCACAAGACCAAAAGCCTGAATATTTCCAAGTGGTGTTGGGACGAGAGAATTGACCTAAAGATCAGCCCTGGTCACCAAGGGCTGCAGGGATGACTGTGCTGGTGCCCTATGACTAGGAAGGGAAACAGCAAGGATGGAGACAACCTGAGCTGTGGACTTTCAGATGTCCAGAGGGTGCAGCCATTTTGGATGTTTACAAGTGGTGGTCATTTTGGATTTTAAAGTGATAGCATTCTCATTCAGATTCCAGAGACCTAAGAAGACCCTCCGTTTCCCAAGGATGGCAGAGACATACGGGAGGCTGACAATGGGAAAGGAGACAGGTGGTGAGTGTATAAGCACTGCCAACTAACAAATAGAGGAGCACAGCACAGTACCCTGTTTATGAAGGTAACATCCAAAGAAAACAAAACTCATGGAAAATTCACTCCAATATACAATCACCAATTAAATATAAACACAAAAACATCACAATGCCTGGAAACAACAGAGCACCACAATGCACACAAAGAAGCAAGATAAAGAAGGAGAAACAAGGGACCAGGATACAGACTCAAAACACATCTTGGAGGAAGACATACCATTGGCACTCCCTGATAAGGAATTCAAAAGATTTATATTTAGTTACCATCAACATATTGAGAGACAGATCAAGAAAAACACTGACAAAATTGAGGAAAACACAGAGAAAACCCTAGAACAAATTTGAGAGACAATACAAGAACAAAGTGATAAAATAAGTGAAAAATTAGATATGATACAAAATCTACAGACAGAAATCCAGAAGATTAATACTAAATTTTCAGAAATAGATAATACATTGAATGGGCAAAGGAGTAGACTTGAATCAATGGAAGACAGAATTAGTGAGATTGAAGGCAAATATCTCAATGTTGCTTTGGAAAGGGATCAATCAGAAAAAAAGATCAAAACAAAATGAAGAAACCCTAGGGTTCACATGGGATACCATGAAAAGGAATAACCTACGTGTCATCAGAATTCCAAAACAGGATGAGACAACAGAAAATACTGTTGAAATTTTGTTGGAAGAGAATTTTCCTGGTATGAAGAAAGATGAGACTATATCTATTCAAGAAGTCCAATGAACCCCAAGCAGGATAGACCCCAAAAGAAAATCACCTAGACATGTCATCATCAAACTCACCAAATACAAAGACAGCAAATAATCCCAAAAGTAGTATGGGGAAAACAAAAAGTTACCTACAAAGGGAAAACAATAAGACTAAGCTTGGATTCCTCAGCAGAAACCATGCTGGCAAGAAGACAATGGGATGGTATATACAAAACCCTGAAAGAAAACAATTTCCCACCAAGAATTTTATACCAAGTAAAATTGTACCTCAAATATGATGATAAAATTAGGACATTTCCAGATAAGCAGAAATTAAGGGAATTTGTTAAAGCCAGACCAACTTTACAAGAGATGATAAAGGGAGTCCTTTGGACAGAGAACCAACAACAGCCAACAACAAGTGACCATTAACACACATGATGAAATAACCCAGAAACCAACCCAGCTATAGAAGAATCCAAAATAAATAAGCCTACAAGATTGTAAACAGGGAACCAGAGACATCAACAGACAAATGAAGACAACTCCAAACCAAAAAGAGGGAAAAAATTGTGTAGTTACAGAACTTCTAAATGGTAAGGAAGTCAAGACAACTATAAGATACAGTGGACTGTTCTAAACTTGAGAAGAAAATTATAAATCAAAAGGTAACCTCAAAGAAAAATGATAAACCTTCATATCAAAATAAAAAAGAGGACCAGCACCATTACTTGGTCACAGCCAGCTACCCAGAGGGACTGAGTAGTTGATCCTGCAGGCTTGGGACCATAGTCGCAGGGGACATCAAGCTCAATTGGCATAATATACTATACAAAACATTGTTCCACCTACTACTTTGGCGAGTAACGACTGGGACCTTAAAAGCTAGGAAGCTGCCATCTAGATGCAACAACGGGTCTCTCCTCGTCAAGAAGAAAGAAGAAAACCAAAATTAATGGAAAC
>NW_006921956.1:2093164-2098345 GCF_000298275.1 Orycteropus afer afer
GATTCATAAGCAAAGTGAGCTCAGCACAGAGAATTACATGGAACAAAAAAATCAACACCATGAAAAAGTACATAACAAAATGGCAGTGACAAATTCATACTTGTTGATAATTGAATACCTGACAAGGGACTTATCTCTAAAATTTATAGAAAACTCCTACACCTCAACAACAAAAAGATTAACTATCCTATTAAAAAATGCGCAGAAGACATGAATAGACACTTCACCAAAGAGGATATTCAGGTGGCCAAGAAATACATGAAGAAATGCTCACCATCATTAGCCATTACAGAGATGCAAATCAAGACAACAATGAGATACCATGTCACCCCAGCACTAATGGCAAAGTTCAACAAGACAGAAAATAACAAATGCTGGCGAGGATGTGGAGAGATCAGGACTCTCATATACTGCTGGTGCAACTGTCAAATGATACAATCACTGTGGAAAACAGTATGGTATTAGAAATACCATTTGACCCAGTAATCCCACTACTAGGTATATATCCTAAAGAAGTGAGAACCAGGACAAGGACAGATATATTCACACCCATGTTCATTGCAGCACTATTTACAATAGCAAAAAGATGGAAACAATCTACATGCCTATCAACAGAAAAATGGATAACCAAAGTATAGATACATATAATATGATACTATGCAACATAAAGAATAATGTAGACTCTGCAAAACACCACATAACATAGATGAACTTGGAGGGCATTATGTTGAGTGAAATAAGTCAATCACAGAAGGATAAATATAGTATTAGTTCATTATTGTAAAAAGTTGAGGAAATGTTTATATATGGAAGGAAACTTTCTTTTTAGGTTACCAGGGGTGGGAGGGGAGGGGAGGAGATACTGAAAAAAAAAAAAAAAAGAATGCATTGACCCATGTCACTTTATTTTTGTGTATTTCACTGTACTTAAATTATATTTCAATAAAATGCATTTAAATATTTTAAAAAAGGAAGCTGGCAATTTGCAAACCTACTGTCAAGCAAACAAACCAAAGCCTTGGCCACCCATGCTGGGAGTTGCTACCTGGACCTTCTGTGATTTGTCAAAAGTCTCTTATAGGTATTGCACACATTGCTTTGGAAAATCTGAGCAGGGGGCAGCAAAGATGCTGAATATCTGATATGTGGGCTTCAGATCCTATCTATACAATCACTTCCAGTACTATATCAGTGTACAAGTTTAACTTTAAGGATTTTTTTGTTTTTATTTTTAATTATCATCTTATGTTATTGAGAAAGATGACACCTTGTGCTTAATAAAGAGACTATGGTTTAAATTCTGGTTCTGACACTTTCTGAGTATGTAGCTTTGACATACTTCAGTTTCCTGAGGGGGAAAAAAAATAGATTATCATACCTACTTTATAGGTGGTTGTGAAAATCAAAGAAAGTAGTATTTGTCAAGTTCCTCTATATGACAAACTTAAGAATGACTCTTACTGTTGCGAGTTTTATAGAATTTATTAGTTAGAGTTGTTGACAATAATGAAGGTTTATTCTGCCTGCTGATTTCATGTTGTTCCAGACTCAGCTTTGGCTCTGGTCCATATCTTGCTCATGCTGGGATCCAGGGTGAAGGAGCAGTACTTACTGGGCAAATTTGTGTTCTTGTGGCAGAGGAAAAATGAGCAATGGTGAAACCACATTACAACTCCTACAACTTGTGCTTGCAAGTAGCAAGTGTCATTTCTATTCACATTGCTTTGCCTACAGTTAGTCACACAGCTGATCCTGCCTTCAATTGCAGAGAAAGTACAAATACTTTCATCGCCAGGAAAATACTGGTAAGTAGGCAGGGGTGTGCATATTTTTAGAATCATTGCATATAATCAAATGGGTTTGTTTATTTGTGAGTTCCTAACAGTTGGGATCTCTGGTAGCATAGCGGCTAAGGCACTTGACTGCTAACCAGAAGGCTGGCAGTTCAAACCCACCAGCCACTCCTCGGAAGGAAGATGGGGCAATCTACTTCCATAGTGATACTGTCTCGGAAACCCAAGAAGGGGTCGCTATGAGTTCGGTCCTACTCGATGACACATAACAACAACAACAACAGTTGATGTAGGTGAGAAACTGCACAAAAAATTGAGATTGGAAATCTGATTTCTCTTGATTGTGCCTCCAAACTAGCATTGGGGTGTCATTGGAACTCAGCTTCTTCATCTCAAAAGGAAGTTATTTTCCACTCTTAAGTTTAAAATTTCAAGTAAATTTATATATGTTTGTATCAGTATAGGGTAGAATCTTTATATATGAAGAGAAGGGTCAAATTTTAGATAAAAATTGAATTTTGTGTTATGGCAAGGATCTCTCACTGAGTGTGCGCACACAGAAAATTCAAAAATTGGTTAAGATTGTTCATTTATTGAGCATCAAGTGTGTGCTAGGTATTTTAGGTTCTTGTTCTGGATCAAACAATAAAGGAGACAAAAAAACAAAACAAAACAAAACAAAAAACAAAAAACAAAAAAAAAAACCCTATACTTATATGAAGAAGAAAGCAGCATCAGGATTGGAGAAAAATTCATAAGCATCTTGCAATATGTAGTTGACCCAATGGTGCTTACTGGAAATAAAGAGGGCTTGAAGCACTTACTGATGAAGATCAAAGACTACAGCATTAAGTATGGACTACACCTCAACATAAGGAAAGCAAAAATTCTCACAATTGCACTAATAAGCAACATCATGATAAAAGGAGAAAATATTGTTGTCTAGGGTTTTGTTTATTTGGATCCATAACCAACGGCCAGGAAGTTGTTGTTGTTAGGTGCTGTTGAGTCAGCTCTGACTCATAGTGACCACATGCACAACATGTGCACAACAGAACAAAACCCTCACAAACCAGCCTCAAAATCCTTGAGCCCATCAGTGCAGCCACTGTGTCAATCCGTGTCATTGGGGGCCTTTCCCTTTTTCTTTGACCCTCCACTTTACCAGCATGATGTCCTTCTCCAGGGTATAGTGCCTTCAGACAACATGAACAAAGTAGGTGAGACAAAGTCTGGCCATTCTCGCTTCCAAGGAGCATTCCGGCTGCACTCAATCCAGGACAGATTTATTAACTCTTTTAGCAGTCCACGGTACTTTCAGTATCCTTCACCAACATCACAACTCAAAAGCATCAACTCTTCTTCAGTCTTCCTTATTCATTGTCCAGCTCTCACATGTGTACACATATGAGGCAATTAAAAATACCATGGCTTAAGTTAGGTACACCTCAGTCTTCAAAGAGACATCTTTGCTCTTCAGTCAGCACTTTAAAGATATCATTTGCACCAGATTTGCCCAGTGCAATATATTATCTAATGTGTTGACTGCTGCTTCCATTGGTGTTGATTGTGGATCCAAGTAATATGAAATCTTTGACAATTTCAATCTTTTCTCCATTTATTGTGATGCTGCTTATTGGTCTAGTTGTGAGGATTTTTGTTTTCTTTATGTTGAGGTATAATCCACACTGCAGAATATAGTCTTTAATCTTCATCAGTAAGAACTTCAAGTCATCATCACTTTCAGCAAGAAAGGTTGTGTCATACGCATATCACAGGTTGTTAACAAGTCTTCCTCCAATCCTGATGCCACACTATTCTTCATATAGTCCAGCTTCTTGGATTATTTGTTCAACACACAGATTGAATAAGTATAGTGAAAGGATACAACCCTGAGGCACTCCCTTCCTGATTTTAAACCATGGAGTATTCCCTTGCTCTGTTTGAGTGACAGTGTCCTTGTCTATGTACAGGTTCTTCATGAGTACAGTTAAGTGTTCTGGAATTCCCATTCTTCTCAATGTTACACACAATTTGTTATGATCCATAGAGTTGAATGCTTTTGTATAGTTAATAAAACACAAGTAAACATCTTTCTGGTATTCTTTACTTTCAGCCAAGATCCATCTTACATCAACAATGATACATCCATAGTGATATTGCCTCACTATGAGGGGTCGCTATGAGGCAGATCTGACTCGACGCAAAACAACAACAACAACAACAACCACCGCAGGAATCCCTCATTGCACGTCCTCTTCTGAATCCAGCTTGCATTTCTGGAAGTCAATGTACTGCTAGAGCTGTTTTTGAATTATCTTCAGCAAGCTTTTACTTCCATGTGATATTAACATATTGTTCAATAATTTCCATATTCTGTGGGATCACCTTTCTTTGGAATGGGTACAAATATGGATCTCTTCTAGTCAGTTGGCCAGGTAGCTGTTTTCCAAATTTATTGGCATAGAGGAGTGAGTGTCTACAGCGGGGCATCCATTTCCTGAAACATCTCAATGTGTATTCCGTCAATTCCTGGAGTCTTGTTCTTTACCAATTTCTTCAGTGTAGCTTCAGCTTCTTCCTTCAATACCATTGGTTCTTGATCATATACCACCTCTTGAAATGGATGAACATCAACCAGTTCTTTTTGGTACAGTGTCTCTGTGTATTCTTTCCATCTTCTTTTGATGCTTCCTGAATCATTCAGTATTTGGTCCATAGAATCTTTCAGAATTGCAACTCATGGGTTGAATTTTTTCTTTAGTTCTTTCAGCTTGAGAAATGCTGAGCATGTTATTCTCTTTTGGTTTTCTAATTCTAGGTCTTTGCACATTTCATTATCATAATTGACTTTGCCTTCTCAAGCTGTTCTATGAAATCTTCTGTTCAGCTCTTTTATCTCATGAAAATGGCAGTCAAGAAATCAAAATGACTTATTGCATTAGGCAAATCTGATGTAAAAGACATCTTTACAATGTTAGAAATCAAAGATCTAACTTTCAGGACCAAGGTGTGCCTGATGCGAGCATAGAATTTTCAATTGCTTCATTGTTGTTGTTGTTAGGTGTCATCGAGTCATTTCTGACTCATAGCGACCCCATGCACAGCAGAACGAAACACTGCCCGATCTTGTGCCAGCATCATGATCCCTGCTATATTTGAGCCCATCATCACAGCCACCATCTCAATCCATCTAGTTGAAGCCCCCCCCCCCCCTTTTGTCAACCCTCCACCCTACCAAGCATGACATCCTTCTCCAGGGAATGGTCCCTTATGACAACATGACCAGAATAGGTGAGACAAAGTCTAGCCATTCTCACTTCCAAGGAGCATTTCCAGGGCACTTCCTCCAGGACAGATCTGTTAGTTCTTTTAGCAGTCCATGGTA
>NW_006921956.1:2099199-2116727 GCF_000298275.1 Orycteropus afer afer
ACCTCTGGAAGTTCTCTGTCAATATACTGCTGCAACCGTTTTTTAATTATCTTCAGTAAGATCTTACTTGTGTGCGATATTCATGACATTGTTCTATAATTTCCACATTCTGTGGGATCGCCTTTCTTTGGAACGGGTACAAATATGGATCTCTTCTCATTAGTTGGCCAGGTAGCTCTCTTCCAAATCTCTTGGCATAACCGAGTGAGTGCCTCCAATGGGGCATCTGTTTGTTGAAATATCTCAATGGGTAATTCATATTGCTTCATATGCATACAAAACTGGACAGTGAATAAGGAGGACTAAAGAAGAGTTGATGTCTTTGAATTATGGTGTTGGCAAAGAAAATTAAATACACCCTGCCAGAAGAATGAACAAACCTATCTTAGAAGAAGTACAGCCAGAATGCTTCTTAGAAGTCAGGATGGTGAGACTTCATCTCACATACTATAGACATGTTATCAGGAGGGATCAGCCCCTGAAGTAGGATACCATGCTTGATAAAGTAGAGGTTCAGTGAAAAAGAAGACCCTGAATGAGTTGGACTGACACAGTGACTGCAACAACAGTAGGCTCAAACAGCAAGGATTGTGAGGACAATAGAGGACAAGGCAGTGTTTTAGTTCTGTTGTACATAGGGTCTCTATGGGTTGGAACTTACTCCATGCATCTAATAATAACAACAATCTGTAATTGGTTGTCTTTTCCTTTCCTTTCTTTCTAGCTTGCCAGATTGCTCTTGGTAAGGAAAGAAAATGGCTACAGCCTGAGCAGCGGTGTTGTGGATCTGCTCCAGATGTTTAGCAATGCAAACATGAACTGACTCTTTCCTCTGTGTGTGTGTGCATAGTTTAATGAGGTTATGTCACCAAGAAAGGCATGTGATGTTTCAGTTCTGCAACGCTGCCATTTCTAATATCTGGAACCTCTCATTTAGAAGCCTTAATAAGTTATTTCAATTACCTTGTCAGGCTTAAGTCGGCAGCAAATAAGGTTTTTTGTTTTTTTTTTTTCTTCTTCTTCTAAGGTGAGATTGAATTTAAATGATAATAAAAGTGCCAAAGTAATGTGAATGTGCTCACCAAAAGGGGTGATGCCCTTCGTGGCTGACTGGGTTTTCACTGGGGCTTGTCATAATTTATCAGATGTAATCCCTGTGTAGAGCAGAATAAAGGAACTCTCAAATTGATAAGAGAACTTGGGAGACCCTCCCTTCAGCTGGCCCTAGGTCATGAGGTTGTCCAACATGTATGGCTTGGGTAACTTCTTTCTCTTGCTTACTATTGTGATAGAGCTCACACTCATCATATTTTGGCAAATAGCATTGGCTTTTGTCTACTTTTCCCCTTTAGTTTCTCTATGATCCCCCTTGTTTCCATTGTCTAAGGAATAGTACTTCTTTAGGGCAGCTACAAAGATGCAGGGATTTCTTTTTCTAAAAATGGGAGGCCTGTTTTATATAAAATCTCTTTCCCCATAACCTCACCTCCATTTGCTTGTTTTCTTTAGCAAAGGCCAGATCTTAAAATAATTAGTCTAGGATGGAGAAAAAGGAGGGGCAGAAATGTCAAGGTTACTTTGTAGAAGAGAGAGAGAGAGAAAAAAAATACATTGTTAATATTTCATATATTTTAAAATTATAAGATGAGCTAAGAGACAAAGCCACCATACACATGATTCACTGCAATCTTATCTGCCTGTTATCTACACAGGCAGATAGATTTCTGAAATTTTTCAGTTATTTCATGTATGTACACATACTGAGATATATAGCTGGATGTTTAAAATTAGAAACCAGTTGTGAATACATTTTCCCCATTCCACAGTGTTAACAAAGGAGCAGTTGAGATGTGTCTTGAGTCTGTCATCTTTTGAAAACTATCGAAATGTATGTGTAAATTTAGATGGTCAACATATTTAATTTATATATATATATATAGATAGATAGATAGATAGATAGATAGATAGTCTACTTATATCTTTGTTGTAAGGCATTTGGCTCATAACAAGAACGTAGGTAGTTCAAGGCCACCAGGTGCTCTCCAAGAGAAAGATGAGGTGATCTACTCTGTAAAGATTTACAGGCTCAGAAGTCTAATGGGGGTCACTATGAGTTGGAATCAACTCAATGGAAAGAGGTATTTCTTTGATAACTTTGAAATTACTTATTTTATTGATCATCCTTTTTAGAGTGTGTGCAGTGCACTGAATTGTTACTATATGTCTCTTCCAGCCATGGTCTTGTAACTCCCACGAATGATTGAGTGGGGCTATGCAAATAAGCTTCCTGTGGCCCAGCAAAGTGATTGAACTGTCTGCTAATGTAAATAAGGTGCATGGAACCCTTGTAGGGGACTGGGCAGTTTTGCTGTCTCACTAGGTTTAAAAAGAGGAATACTCATAGGTGAGGAAGGAACTCACTGTCAAGAAGAAGTGCTGGGAGTGGAGTATGTCCTTCAGACCCAGTGTCCCTGTGCTGAGAACCTCCTGAAGCCAAGAGAACGAGAGAGTTGTACCACAGGACATGGTGGGAGATAGCGAGAATCAGTCACAAGTATGACAGAGTCTGTTGTTGTTGTTGTGTGCTTTTGAGTCAGACCTAACTCATAGCGACCCTCCTTGGGTTTCTGAGGCAGTATCACTAGGGAAATAGATTGTCCCATCTTCCTTCCGAGGAGTGGCTTGTGGGGTTGACCCGCCAGCCTTCTGGTTATCAGTCAAGTGCCTTAGGCACTATGCTACCAGAGCTCCTATGACAGAGTCTAGTGGCAGAGAAGTGAAGGCAAAAGAACCAGGAGACTAGCACAGGATGTTGTGGTGTGCTTCCTACCTCATGGAGCAAGGCAGCCAGAAAGACATGATGACCCATGGAAGGAAAAAGCTAATCACTTTCATGTAGGAGTGTCTTTGGTGAAGTGGAATGACTCCAGGAACTTAACAACTGAGCTAAAGAAAGAGCTATAATGCTTCCCTAAGATGGACCAGGGCCAGACCTAAGTAGTGATTGAGGCCTGAGTGAAGGACCTGATAGTGAGTGTAGCCAAAGAAGATGTCCTGTTTAATGGATCCTGAATTGTTCCAGTTACTTCTAAGTTGATCCTGATCTGGAATTGGAACATGATACTTCTCTAACACACCTCTTAATAGTGAGTACGGTCTCTGAATTCTCTGTGGCCAGTGCAACAAACTATTAAGCCCAACAGAGAAATAGAGGGCGCTGTGGGAAGGATAGCTGGGGTCAGAATTGGTGAGAAATTTGGTGAGGGGAGGTATGTCTGACCTCTACCACATAAGGATTAGCTTAATGGTGATCTTGGTTAACTTCTCTCGTGCGAAGTTAGATGATCTGATGCCAAAATTTTACAGTGTGCTAAAAAATCCATATATATACACACACACACACACACACACATATATATAGATAGATAGATAGATAGATAACATCAGGAGGCTATTTCTTTTCCATGGTTAGTGGTACCTCTTGGCCAGCGATCAATTTTTATCTATCACATTTGTTGGCTCTGTGCTTTTACTTTCAGAACCAAAAAACCCAGAAACTTTAGACATAGTTTCAAATACTCAAAGTTTACTTTGAGTTCACTGCTAGTCAAATTGGCCAGGAAATAGAGTGGGAGCCAGAGATTCACATGCATAAAGTTTATTGGAGAGTACACTTAGGACCAAGTGTGTGAAGGGGAAAGAGAAGCAGGATTGGACAGAAGAGATCTGAGACATCCTTCAAAGTTGTCCAGAATTGAGGCAAAACATTTGGAGTTTGTACCTTCACCAAGGAAATCCTCAGTCTTTGTGAAGACTGACTGCCATGGAAGAGCTCTCTTGGGCCGAGACAATTCCAAGAGAAGTGGGAAGGAGTCTGTCTACTGGTGAGCTGTCAGTGGCTGGGGAAAGTGTGCCTCATTTCTCAAGGGTGATCTGGATGGTACATCCCATCATCCAATACAGTCATCTCTTCTAAGGAGAATGTAGCTTCCTTAGATACAGGATATCTAATTTAGAAAAACCTAACTTTAGAATTTGAGGTGAAGTGAAGGCAAGGTAAAAGGGAAGTCTTTGGAGAAATTTTTCCATGGTCCTCCTTTTAAAAGAATCTAAGTGAGTACATCTCTCCATCCAAAGGCAGAAATGTTGATTTGACAGGACTAGGAATCATGGATAAGACAAGGACTAGCCTAAAGATTATAGAGAAAGGAATGTTAAAATGAAGTGAAGTCAGATTTAAATCAGCCATACTGGCCATGAAATGCATTCATCCAATTGGTAAGAATACAGAAAAAGTACATTAGGATTAAGGGAACTGAGAGAAACAGAAGACATCAAGACAAAGTAAGAGGAGAAAATAACTTGGAAATTGTATCTGAAGAGATCTCAAAATGTAGTAGAGGTACAATAATAGCAATAATGATACTAAGAGCAATAACAGCAGAGGAAATAGTGGCGATAATTGCTTACCAGGTGCAGGATTAACCATATTATATTATAGGAGAGCCTTCCTTTTTTGCCTGCAGGTTCTTCACCCAAGTGAAGGAGATGCCCAAGAGGCTGAGCCACAAGAAAGTATCTTTCTCTGATAACAATAGTTACCAAGAGCTTAGAATTGGTTAATGAATGATTGCACATTTGAATTTAACAGAAGGTAAGAGATGATGTGATGTAATTCTATCACGTTTTGATGAAGAAAAATCCAGAGGGTTTATGTCAATAATGAAGGCTGAATTGATAGATACTGAGAGCTTCCAGGAGTTAGTGATTGACTTTGGGCAGCTTTCAAAAACATGGGCCCCTCCCTGTGAAGTGAAGATTTTAAGAACATCTAACTCAGGAATTGTTGTGAAGGAGGCTGGGTGGCACAATGGTTAAAGTGCTTGGCTGCGAACCAAAAGATCAGTGATTCAAACCAACCGGCCTCTCTGTGGGAGAAAGATTTGGCAATCTGCTTCCGTGAAGATTTATAGCCTTGGAAACCCTACGGGACAGTTCTATTCTGTCTTACAGAGTGGCTAACTCAACAGCAATATTTTTTGTATGTGTGTATGTGTTTTATTTTGAGTTATTGTACAGATTAATAGAGTTAATGCAACCAAAGCACAGTGAGAAACACATGGCCTTCCAACAGCAATGTCCTATGCCCTGATCCTTTTCTGATAACTCTTTAAATGAAATCTACTGATTCTCATTCTCCCCATGTTTTTGGTGTCAGTAACTTTCTCCTCCATGATACAGAAATCTCTAGGTTGGTGGCTACCACCTCTTCCCTTTCTTTATATCTTCATATCTTATGCATTTTTCCTGGATGAATCTCCCCAAGTTAAAGTCATTATTGTGATATTCCCTGCTAATCAAGTTTTAAAGGAAGCTGTACTGCCTGTAGCTAAAATTGACACTTTTTACCATAGTATCTGAATCTTTTATTACCAGGCTTCAATATATCTTTCCAATATTGCTACTCATTTAGCCTGAATTCTTTTATTAATAAACTGATGAATAATTTACCATATGGCTAGAGACTAATGGCACACTGATAACAGTCTGTTTTTCTGGAGCTTTCAAATCAGTGGATGATTTAATGCTTTGCCAAAAACATCTGACCATCACCTAATATAAGTCTGTGACTCTGTCTGCCTGGAATGCCTTACCTTCTAATATCTACACGACTAAATCTTGTCCACATTATCTCATCTAATTAGAAGTCCATGGCTCTTCCCAGGCAGTACACTCCCTTTTAACTTGGAATACACCATTTACAAATTGCTTCCTTATATCCTAGCTAATTATATGTACTTATTAATCCTTGCTAGGCTGTAAGGTCCTTAAAGACAAGGTGCAAATTTGATTGATATTTACATATTCTACAATGCCTGCCTTATTTTTCTCAATATTTGTTGTTGTTGTTGTTAGGTGCCATTGAATCGGTTCCTACTCATAGTGACCCCATGTACAAGAGAACAAAACATTGCTGGATCCTGACTGCACCATCCTCACAATCATTGATATGTTTGAGTCCCATACTGCACCCACTGTGTTAGTTAATCTCTTGATGATTTCCCTCTTTTTCACAACCCTTCTACTTTGTCAAACATAATATCTTTCCCCAAGGACTAGTCCCTCCTAACAACATGTCCAAAGTATGTGAGGTAAAATCTTACCATCCTTGCTTTTTTTTTTTTTTTTAATTTTTATTGTGATTTGGGTGAAAGTTTACAGAGCAATTTCATTTTCCATACAGCAGTTCATACACATTTCTTCTCATGACATTGACTGCAATTCCCCATAATTTAACAGCTCTCTTTCCACTTCTTCCCTACAACTACCTCTCCCCTGTGTCCTTCCCTCCCATGCACTCCAACCCTCCCCCAAAAACTGTCTCCTTGTGCAAACACTACACTTCTGTTCTCTCATGATTGATCTCTTCAAAGAGTGTATCTACCTGATGTAAATTTTCACCCCATCTGTCTGTCTATTGTTTGGCTGGAAATCACAGGAGTGAGTTGAATTCCAGACCTGAAGGGTGGCTAGGGTCTATAGTCTCAGGGATATCACCAACCTCTATCAGACCAGCAAACCTTTTTTTTTTTTTTTTTTTATGATTTTGAGTTTTGTTCCATATTGTTCTCCCACTCTGTCCAGATCTACGCCAATCCCCCTCTGAGTGTCTGACAGCGGTAGCCGTGTGCCATCTAGCTCTTCTGGTCTCATAGACACATAGCTGAGGATCCATCACATGGCCTACCAGTCCCTTGGACTAATTGTTTCTTTGCATCTATCTTTACTTTTCTTCATTCTTCTTTTCTCTGGATGAGGAGTGACCCATTGTTGCATCTAAGTGGCTGGTTGCAAGCTTTTAAGATCTCAGTCACTACTCACCAAAGTAGGATGTAGGACGATGTTTTTGTGTAGTATGTTATGCCAATTGAGCTTGATGTCCCTTGTGACCATGGTCCCAAGCCCACAGGTCCATCTACTCACTCTCTCTGGGTAGCTGGCTGTGGCCACCATCTCCTTTTACTCTAACTTACAAAAAGACAAAGAATCCAATTAAAAATTGGGCAGAAGACATGAATAGATACTTCACCAGAGAGGATATTAAGGTGTCCAACAAATACATGAAGAAATATTCATGATCATTAGTCATTAGAGAGATGCAATTCAAAACATCAATGAGATACCATTTGGCCCAAGCACTAGTAGCAAAATTCAACAAGACAGAAAATAACAAATGTTGGCCAGGAGGTGGAGAGATTGGGACTCTCATACATTTCTGGTGGGACTGACAAATGATATAACCACTGTGGAAAGCAGTATGGTGATTCCTTATAAAGCTGGAATTAGAAATACCATTTGACCCAGCAATCCTATTACTAGGTATATATCCTAAAGAAGTGCAAGCCAGGACAAGAACAAATAAATGCACACCCACATTCATCACAGCACTATTTGCAATAGCAAAATGATGGAAACAACCTAGGTGCCCATCAACAGAAGAATGGATAACCAAACATGGTCCATACACCCAATGGAATATTATGCAACAGTAAAGAAAAAATAGAATCTACATAACACTGCACAAAGTGGATGAACTTGGAGGACATTATGCTGAGTGAAATAAGTCGATCACAGTAGGACAAATATTGTATTATTTCATTATTGTAAAATATGTAACAAAGTCTATATATGGAAAGAAACTTTCTTTGTTGGTTACCAGGCATGGGAGGGGAGGAGAGAGAACACTGCTCAATAGGTAGAGACAAGTATTGATTTGGGTGAAGGAAAGGGCAATGTACCAAATGTGAGTAATCAACACAGTGACATTGAGGAAGAGGATGACATAGATAAGTACATGGGAGGTACAGACAACAAAGATGAACCCTTCTGCATGTACAGTACTATGTTGTCAGTGATGGCAAGCATTGATCTACGGGTGGATAGATGGGTGGACAGGCTGAATGATCAGATATGTCTGTCTAGGCAATGGGTAGTGTGCCCATCACCATGTGTAGGATTAGCAGACAATGCTTCTACATGAGTATTTTTATGTGCTATAAGAATGTCCAGGTGTATAGTAGAGCTAACAAGGGGCAAGGTTGTGGTGGCTGTTAAGGATATTGTGGCTTTTCTTACACAAAGACAAATTTGCTCCTTCTTCTGGCAGTCCATTGCATATTTAATATTCTTCACCAACATCATAATTCAAAGACATCAGTTCTTCAGTTTTACTTATTCATTGTCCAGCTTTTTCATGAATATGAGGTTATTGAAAATATAATGGTTGGTGTCAGGAACACCTGAATCCTCAAAGTGACATCTTTGCTTTTGGATACTGTAAAGATGTGCTTTGTAGCAGATTTATCCAATGCAATCCATCATTTGATTTCTTTACTGCTGCTTCCATGGGCATTGATTGTAGAGCCAAGTGAAATGATATCCTCGACAAATTCAATCTTTTCTCCTTATATCATGATGCTTCTTATTGATCTCATTATGAGGATGTTTATTTTCTTTATGTTGAGGTGTAATTCATACCAAAGACTGTAATTTTTTATCTTCATCAGTAAAGGCTTCAAATCTTCTTCCATTTCAACAAGCAAGGTTGTGCAGGTTGTTAATGAATCCTCCTCTAGTCTTGATGTTATGTTCTTATTCACATAGTCAAGATTCTTAGATTATTTGCTTAGCATGCAGATTGAATAAGTATGGTAAAAGGATACTAGTATGAAACACACCTTCACTGATTTTATTCCAAGCAGTATCACCTCATTCTGTTCAAACAACTGACTTTTGGTCTAAGTGCAGGTCCTGCACATGCACAATTAAGTGTTCTGGAAATTCTATTCTTAGCAATGTTATTCATAATTTGTTATGATCTACACAGTCAAATGCCTTTGAATAATGAATCTCTTTCTGGTGTTCTTGCTTTCAGCCAAGATCCATGTGACATCAGTAGTGATATCCCTCATTCAGAATCTGGCTTGGCTTTCTGGCAGTTCCTTGTCAATATACTGTTGCAAAAGTTTTTGAAAAGTCCTTAGAGAGGTACATGGGAGGTACAGACAATGTAGAAGAACTCTTTTGCACAAACAGTATTGAGTTGTCAGTAATGGCAAACATTGATATACGGGTGGATAGATGAGTGGACAGGCTGAATTACTAGGTATGGCTATGCAGGGAGAGTGTGCCTGTGACCATGTATAGCATTGGCAGACAATGTTTCTACAGGTGTATGTATATGTTCTGTAAGAATTTCCAGGTATAGAATAGAGCTGACAAGGGACAAGGTAGTAGTCACTTCTTGGCCATAGCCAGCTACCCAGAGGGACTGAGTAGTTGGACCTGTGGGCCCAGGACCATGGTCACAGGTGACATCAAGCTCAACTGGTGTAACATACTACACAAAAACACTGTTTCACATCCTACTTTGGTGAGTAGCAACTGGGATCTTAAAAGCTTGCAAGCAGCCATCTAGATGCAACAATGGGTCTCTCCTCATCCAGAGCAAGGAAAAATGAAGAAATCCAAAGGTGCATGGAAACAATTAGTCCAAAGGACTGGTACCCCATGTGATCCTCAGCCTTGGAGGGAGATCTGTGTAGAAGATCCTGGATAGAGTGGAAGAACAATGTGGGGCTAAACTAAAAATCATTAAAAAACAAAACAAACAAACAAACAAACAAGCAAAAAAGGGACCAGGTTTTCCGGTCTGATAGAACCTGGTGGAACCCCTGGGACTATGGCCCCTAGCTGCCCTCCAGGTCTGGAATAGAACCCACTTCTGTGGCTGCCAGCCAAACAAAAGACAGACATATGAGCTGAACATTTACATTATGTAGATAAGTTCTTTAGAGAGATCAATCATGGGAGAATAGAAGGGTTGTGCATGCACAGGGAGACAGCTCAGGGGACAGGAGTGCATGGGAGGGAAGGACACAGGGAAGGGGTAACTATGAGGACCAAGTGGGAAGAGAGCTGTTCCACTGTGGGAAATTGCAGTCAATGTCTTGAGACAAAGTGCCTGTGAGCTGCTTTATGGAAAATGAGTTTGCTCTATAAATCACAATAAAAATTTTAAAAAGTCTTTGAAATGTCTTAAGCAAAATTTTATTTGTGTGTGGTATTAATGATATTGTTTGATAATTTCTGCATTCTGTTGGATCATTTTTCTTTGGGATAAGCACAAATATAGATTTCTTCCCATTGGTTGCTTGTAGCTGTTTTTCAAACTTCTTAGTAAAGAGGAATGACTACTTCCAACGTTGCATTCATTTGTTGAAACATCTCAATTGGTATTCCATTAATTCCAGGAGGCTTATTTTTCATCAGTGTCTTCAGTTCAGATCGGACTTCTATATAAACCAAACCAAACCACTGCCATCAAGTCCATTCTGACTGAAAGTGACCTATAGGACAAAGTAAAACTGCCTCGCAGGGTTTCCAAATCTGTAAATCTTTACAGATTGATAATGCTTAATCTTTCTCCTGTGGAGCAGCTGGTAGATTCCAACTGGCCACCTTTTGGTTAGTAGTCAAACACTTTAAGCACTGCACCCCTGGACTTCTATGTACAAGAACATTAAAATAAATAAATAAATAAAAGTTGCTGAATGAATATATGTAAGAATTGCCTGCAATAATGGTATTGTCACTCAAAAGTATTTTATCAAAGGATTAACTTATTGGTATAGAGGAAGGCTGTCCCTGAAAGTATTGAGGGGTAGGACATGAAATGGGATTTATGAGTGCTTTTTGTAGGAATAGACTTCATAGGACTATATTGTACAGACAACTTTGCATTTGATCAATGTTAAAAATTCTTCCCCAGGAAATTTTCTATCACTATTAATACTAATACTAATTAATACTAATGTACTAAATTTGTTATTTATCTTTTTTTGAAAAATGTCATTTAATGTTATCACTTATCAGTTTCATCATTCTTTGGCATCTCAAAAGTGTCACAGCTACTTTTGCATTTCAAATCATATTTAGAAAACATAATCTGATCATTAGGTCAAAAATAAATAAAAAGTCTACTGCATAAGTACAGTTTAATGATCATATCTTAGAAACTAGGAGTAGATCAGAAACTTAAAATCACCTATGTTAAGAACCCAGGGACAGATGAGAATTACCCTCTACTAACTTCTTTTGGGAGTTCTAGTGGCATAGTGCCAAAGGTACTTGACTGCTAACCAGAAGGCTGGTGGTTCAAACCCACCAGCCACTCCTTGGAAGGATGGTTGGGCAATCTACTTCTTCAGTGATACCACCTCAGAAACCCAAGGAGGGATTGGACTATGAGTCGGGTCCGACTTGATGGCACATAACAACAACAATTTTCTTTATGAAATTGTTAATGCTGCCACAGGCAGCAGATGAGCCCTTTGGTTGGTAAATAGTTAATGACATACATTTTTAGTTTAAGAAAATAATAATGATAGACTTAAAAGGAACAAAGAGAAAGATAACACTTAATGTGGCTTCATTGTAAACTCAATAGTAAAAAATAAGATTCAGAGAAAAACATATCAGCAAATGTAGGATCGTTAAGTTCAAGAGGTTTACATCTCGGTTTAAGATTGGGAGATGTTTTATTTTTATATTGTCTTTAATTAATTTGAAGGTATTTTCACAATGCCATTTCATTTTAGTTTTCCTTTAACAACTCTCTGACTCTGTACCTATTTCACCAGAGTAGTTGCCCTGAATCAGCTGAGATACTCCTAACAGCTAAATGGAGGGTGGGGGTTGGGGGAGTGGAAGAAAGAAAAAGTCTGAGTTGCTTGAACTTCTATTGTTTTTGTTTTCTTATCACTACAGAAGAATTCAGTAAGTACTTTTGCTTATCTTTAAAGCCAGATACTTGTTGGTACTACATATTTACAAAGGCAAACACTATCAGGTACTTGTCACAGAATTTCAATCTTAAACACAGCAAGGAAATTACAGAGGAAGCCATTGGAAATACTTAAACATCAAAACTTTTGAAGAGCTTCTTAAGAGTGAGAAAAAAACAATTTTTTAGAGTTTATAATTAGACTAACTGATTACATAAAAAGCAGTAGGACTTGATGTTTAAGAAATGGTTGAGTTAGACTTTAACCCAATATCTAAGTTTGCTAATGGAAATTAGGGAAAACTAACAATGAACTGGCCTAAATTCCAAGGATTATTTGGATCTGTGCAGAGAAAGAATTTGGTCTTTTTTTTTTTTTTTAAAGCCATGTGGTAATAACATTAAAACTCACAATGGCAGGGGCTGAGGGTTGGAAGGAAAGGAAAACATTTACTATATTATGAGTGGAACCTTGCAGTCTATATGGACAGGGAAGGGGCTAAGGGTTAAAAGCCTCGTTGAGTGTGGTTTGACTTTTGAGCAGTCAAAACCCCTCAGAATTAAGAACATATGCAAATGTAAGTCTTACTGTCCTGATGTGCATCCCTTAACCTTCTAGAGCTCAAATGATTATCATGAAAGTAAGAAGATCAAATAGACAAAGTCTTCTCCAATTTTTCAAGGCTCTGCAGTAAGGGGTGTACCTATTGCCAGAGCTCTCAACACAGTTTGAAGGGTATGTCTGGCCAGATTAAAAGAGATGCAATGAAAAAACAGTATGGAGAAGGAAAACAGGGTCTTCTTCAGTCCATCTTTGTATTAAAAGATTCTCCTTAGACACACTAAAATTGGAGCAGTGTGGAGTTAACACTGCAGCTGTTTAAGCAGTTTTTTTTTTTTTCAGTGTAATCATGCAGAAATTGAACTAAAAGAATCAAGAACATTTAAGTTTTTCTCTTTTTAAACTCCAGCAGAGATATTAATCCATTTTTAGAGATGATGAAATAATTGAAAATCACTTAAGGGAACATCTAATAAGTGGAGGTAACAGGGTTTAAATCTAGTTCAATTGACTCCGAAGAACGTGCTTTTCAAATAAGCCTGCTGGAGTGTGGACCAAAGAAACTACATTTGGCAATAAATAAGCAACCTTTTGTGGTGGGTGGGATACTTTTGGCTAAAGTGTCAGAAATTTAACTCAAGCACAGACAAGGAATGGCATAGAAAATCTGAGGATTAAATTGGCTTTAGGTAATGCTCTATCCCTCATGTAAAAAATTATGCCACGAAGACTGGAAAGTCAGGATATTTAAACACAGTCCCTTTACTCAAAAAATCTTTAAGTGTAAAGAGAAAAAATGTATTAAAAACAAAAAAATCTGTAATCCAAGGAATGAAAAAACTGCCAGGAGGAAGATATAATAAACAGTGTTGTAGAAGAGAGCTAGGAATTAGAGGCAGGATTGTTGGTAGGGATGTCAGAAGAGTAATGGATGTAGAGGCATCAGGGCTGCTGTTTGTGGTACACCCTGTCTCGCTTCATGGAATGGCAGGATGGGTATAAGCTAACAACCATGAGTGGGAAACAAAGTAAGGAATGAGCTGTGTGCAGTGTTCTAGAAGACACAGAAGGGCTCCCAGAACTGTGTGCTACAGCTGATTTGATAAAAGAGCCATCAGGGCCCAGTCAGAGTCAGAGAGAAGAGTACTTGAGCTGAAATACCATTGTGGAAAGAACAGATACATAAAACGAAAGACATAAATCACCCGTAATATAACCAATCAACGACAAATAACTATTGTCAACCTTTGTATGTATACTTCAAATCTTTATGTGTTCATATATCTCAAAATATTGTATTTATATTCTACAATTTCTTTTTAATCATCTGACATGTAACAAAATATTCATAGATAAATATGATTAATATTTACTATGTTGTTGTTGTTATGTGCCATCGAGTTAGACCTGACTCATAGCGACCCCTCCTTGGGTTTCTGAGGCAGTATCACTATGGAAGTAGATTGCCCAACCTTCCTTCTGAGGAGTGGCTGGTGGATTTGAACCACCAGCCTCCTGGTTAGCAGTCAAGTGCCTTAGGCACTATGCTACCAGAGCTCCTAATATTTAGTATATATAGCTCAATATTTCTAAATTTGTTTATAGCACATATTAAAACTACTGTCAGCACTCTATTGGTGATGATTGTCCCACTTGATTAATGCAATTGATTTCACTAAATTTACATGTGAAAGACATTAAATTAGCAAATGTTATGTATATCTCTTGGGAGCTCTGGTAGCATAGTGGCTAAGACACTTGCCTGCTAACCAGACGGCTGGTGGTTCAAACCCACCAGCCACTTCTCGGAAGGAAGGTTGGGCAATCCTACTTCCGTAGTGATACTGCCTCAGAAACCCAAGGAGGGGTCGCTATGAGTCGGGGCCGACTCGACGGCACATAACAACAACAACAACAACAACATGTATAGCTCTACAACAATAAGAATACTATATCCAAACTCTACTAATTCTATTATTATTGATCTTTTTTACATATAAAATTGCTTGAACACCTTCTCTTTAAATGATTTCCAAAACATTTAGAATTATGCAAAATTGGTCAATTAGATTTTTATTTTATGATTAGTACAGCCATAAGTGGCTATTTGAAGGGCTATTATTCATAGGCCATTTATCATGGACGGAAGAATATAGTCAAATGAGAATTTTAAAACTCTGGAGGCAACAGGCCTCTACTCCTGTCTGGTCTGTGAAACCCTGATCGATTTACTTAACTTCTCTCTGCCTCAATTTTATCATCAGTAAAACGGTACAATAATCCCACCGTTTATAACTTTGTGGGGATTAAAGTTGATGCAAAGGGCTTTGAGCTCATAGAAGCTCTATTTCTGCTTCCTACTTTTGAACAGTGTTCTGTAAAGGAAAGATATACCCTGAGATGGGGATCAGAGTGCGCTTGATTTGCTTATTGGAAGAGGTGACTTTTTGTTGCTATTGTTCCTTAGTTATTAAAGAGAAACACATAAATTACATGTTAAAAAAAAAAAAAAAATCCCAAACCCACAGTGGGCACCTCCTTTCACTGAGGAAACATTCATGAAAATTCAAAAGACAAGTTAGTGGTAGTGTGGCTGATCGTAGACTGGAGGAAGGTACCGATCCCCTCCCCCCACCCATTGTATCTAAGATAGTGTTTGCTTGTGTTCCTTTTTGTGTGAGAGTCCCAGTTTTTTAAATCAATATTTTCTCTTGTGTTTTACCAGAAAATATTTTTGTAGAAGCATGCTTTGAATTTGGTCTGTGTGTGCTGTTGAGTTCAATTTTGAAGCCAATTTGTATTTCAACTTGCCATCTTGGAAAAACACTGCTCATTTGTTTTCCATATATTAATTATGATTTTTTAAAATACATGAAAGATTATTGCTGCTTGAAGATGAAAATGACAGACTAAACAAATGAAAATCATGACCGTTTGAAATCTATATGGTGTTTTCCAAAGGCAGAGTAAGTTTTCTTCCACAGTGCTGGCTGGGAAAGATATCAAACTATTTGATTACCCTTACATGGAAGGGAGGAAGCCTTGCTAGATACATAGCTATACAGTACCTCATGCCTCATAAATCATACTCTAAAACATCCACGACTTTTAATTGCCCCATTAAATAATTAAGTTTGACTTTGAGAGCAAGTCACACCTCATCCTGGAGGAACTCCAGCACAGACAAGCTGAATGTTTGCTTAATGACTACCTCTTCTTACAGAGCTAACTGCTTTCAACACTTGACGCTGTGGGCTGGTGGGTATTTTTTATTCTTTTGAAATAGTTCACACAATAATTTTAATTAGACTAATGAGGGGCTTATAATTTTCTCTCATTAATTATAAGTTAAGAAACAAAGCCTTTTTTTTTCATATAATTATGAATTCACCAGAAGATGGGCCAGAAGTTCCTGCTTCTTTTTCAGTCTAAGAATGATAGAATTTCAAAGCATGATGAAAACTGAGAAATCATCTAGGCTTGCACATTTCAATTTATTAAGCTGTAGCAATATTTGATTTGAAAATAAAATCTTATTCAGAAACTCACTACATAAAGAGGACAATTATGTTTAATATAGGCCTATGGCTCAAGACAGACCACTGAGAAATCCATTTGAAAACCCCGGACATGGAACAACTTCTGATTTTCAGCTATGAACACTGAGATTTGTGCTTATCCCAGAGTTTTTAATTTTTTTTTTTTTTCCTATTAAGGTTCTTATGTACTTTCATTTTATCTCTTGATGCTAGAACAAGAAGGCTGCTTGCCCACTGGGCTTCTCAGATTCGTCATACACAACCTGAGAAAAGGCACTTCTTGCTACTGTTGTTTAGTATAGATGCTTACTGAAAACATATGAGCTACTCCCTGATTCCTGAGTGGGTGAAGACCTCACCCTTTCTTGTTCAACTCTTGGATCATAATTAATGGGAGGGACTGGATTTACTTTGGATGCACTTCTGTGGGGATCATTTCACCAACACTGATACCACCAGTTGAAGAAACCACTTCAAATGAGAGAGGAAGAGTCTAACACTTCCCACTCTATCCCAACATTAAGAGAAGGCCATTCCAGACAAAACAGTTTAATTGACAGAACTTCACATGTTCCCAATGCATTAGCAAGTGTTTGTTTCGCCTTTGTTTTCATTGATTCAGCACACATTTATATTTTTTGATAGAGAATATTGAGTTAGCAATTCTATGGATGAACTTGTGTGCAAATTCCATGAAGAAGAAAGAGAAAAGATATCTTTCCAACAACAGTGTTACCAGGCATGTGACAAGTAGTCGATAATAACTTTTAAACAAAATAATGAGTGTCTGAAGGAGATAGGGTTATTGTTGTTAGGTGTCATCAAGTCAACTCTGACTCATAGAGACTCTGTGTACAACAGAACAAAACATTGCCCAGTCATGTGCCATCCTCACCATCCTTGCTATACTTGAGCCCATCGATGCAGCCATTGTGTCATATTTTGTAAAGGGCATATTTTGGCTCTTGTGGACTTACTTTAATTTTCTTCAGCTTCAACTTGAACTTGCTATGAGCAATTGATGGTCTGTTCCACAGTCAGTTCCTGGCCTTGTTTTGGCTGAAGATAGTGAGTTTCTCCATTTCTGCTTTTCACAGATGTATTCGATCTGATTCCTGTGTATTCCATCTGGTGAGGTCCAAATATATAGCTGCCATTTATGTTGTTGAAAAAATATATTTGCAAGGGATATGTCATTGGTCTTGCAAAATTCTATTATGCAACCTCCTGCATCATTTCTATTATGAAGACCGTATTTTCCAACTATTGATGATTCTTTGTTTTCAACTTTCATGTTCCAATCAACAGCAATAATCAGTACATCTTAATTTGATAGGATAGAGCAGAACAATAACACATATGCAAAATATCTACATGTTTTCTGTCCTGAAGGATATTTTGTGAACACTAGTTCTACTTCTCTATTAGTTCTGGGAATTTGCAATTATTCCCATTTTGCCTACATAGGGATTAAAGTTCATCAGGTTGATGTGACTTATCCAACTTCATACGGCAGGAAAAGAACCTACATGGGTCAGAATTTGCTTCTCAGATGGTGGCACACATGCCCCGTGAGTACTTA
>NW_006921956.1:2117267-2124221 GCF_000298275.1 Orycteropus afer afer
GCTATGAGTCGGGGTTGACTCGACAGCACATAACAACAACAACATGAGTCAGAATTGGCTAGATGACCATGGGTTTAGGCCTATACTATGGAGTCCTTAGTCCTATACTATGGAGACCATAGAGGACCAGGATGCACCTGACCTATGCCGTGGTAATTACCTTATATGCATGCACAATCTGGAAAATGAACAAGGAAGACTGAAGAAAAATTGGTCTTTGAATTATGATTTGGCTAAGAATATTGAACATACCATGAACTTCCAGAAAAATGAACAAATCTGTCTTGGAAAAAGTACAGACTGAATGAATATTCCTTAGAAGTGAGGGTATTGAGACTTCATCTCATGTATTTGAACATGGTATGAGGAGGGACCAGTCCCTAGAGAAGGACATTATGCTTGGTAAAGCAGACGGTCAGTGAAAATGAGGGAGATGCTCAGTGAGACTGATGCAGTGGCTGCAACAATGAGCTCAAGCATCGCTGATTGAGATGATGGCATAGGACCAACAGTGTTCAATTCTGTTGTGCAGAGAGTCCCGATGAGTCAGGACTGACTCAATGGACCTAACAGCAACAACATGAAGACCCTAAGTGGTGCAAATGGTCAATACACTGTGCTAACTGAAAGGTTTGAGCCACCAAGACATGCCTCAGAAGGAAGGTCTGGCAATATACTTCTAAAAATCAGCCACTGACATCCTATGATGCACAGAACAATTTGGTTCCATCTAGGGTTGCCATGAGTCTGAATCTACTCGAAGGCAACTGGTTTTTGCTTATACTATTTTGACTGTGATTAAGGTATCTTAAGATTAAGATAAGGAAATGTATCTTCTGAGTATTAAAACCAATGTATTTAGGTCATAGTACTGAAATGTTGGGATCCAGAGGATTTTCATTGGCTAATTTTCAGAAGTATATCGTCAGGCCTTTTTTCATTGTCTGTCTCAGTCTGGAAGCTCCACTGAAGCTTGTCCACCATGGGTAACCATGCTGGTATTTGGAATACACCAGTGACAAAGTATCCAGCATCATAGTAACATGTAAGCCACTACAGTATCAAAAACTGACAGACAGATGGTGATGCAACACCTGGCAACCTTTTGTTCTGTTATACATAGATTGCTATGATTTGGAGCTGACTCAATGCCAACTAATAACAACAACTGAATTGTTGCATTGTAAATATACATGAATAGGTTTGCATTGCAAAATATAGAGCAGTCTTTTAAAGTTTATTTTTTGGAAGGCTTGGGGAAGATAAACCAAAGGTGTTGGGATATGCTTTCTGCTCTGTGGGAGCTTACACACTCATGTCGTGGTGTCTGATACTGACCAGAGAGAGAAAATGAACTTACATTATCCTAAGTCCTTCCTTATGAACTTTGGAGACTGTAATTCCTGTTATGTTGGGTATTGCTATGATACTTTGTTTAGCAGTATACTCAGGGACTAGAGATAAGATGTGTGAACAGAAACAAAAGACTACTGATGTAAATTAGTCATAATGATATGCAACTTATTCCTAGGTGTAGCTGAAACTGTGATGATAGATTGAAGCAATTTCTAAACAGTGTTCTATGAGTCATTGTTCCGTGAGGAAGTCAAAACAGTAAGAAAATCTAGGACCAACATTCTCTCTTGCTTTGTGAACCTCTATTAGCTCAGCAGACCCCCCTCTGCTTGAATCCCAAGAATGTAGAACAGTGTGGAATTCTGACTCACATAGTGCAACACTACATTATTGTTATTGCTGTATGTCACCAAGTGGATTCTGACTCATAGCACCCCTATAAGAAAGAATAGAACTGCCCCACAGGTGGCCCCGTGCTGTCAGATTTATGAAGCAAATCCCCAGGCTTTTTCTCCCAGGGAACCTTTTGATTAGGAGCTCAGCCCTTAACCACTGCACTACCAGGGCTCCTTACACTACACTGGTAATTCATTTGTGCTATAGGGCCTTGGAGGAACTCTGGTAGCATAGTGTCTAAGGCACTTGACTGCTAACTAGAAGGCTGATGGTTCAAATCCACCAGCCACTCCTCGGAAGGAAGGCTGGGCAATCTACTTCCATAGTGATACTGCCTCAGCAACCCAAGGAGGGGTTGCTATGAGTCGGGTCCAACTCAACAACGGCACATAACAACAACAACAATAGGGCCTTGGTGGAGAGTTTCATTTAACGGTTTCAGCCACAGAGTCAGTATAGAACAGACTTTCTATCAGTTGAAGGCAATTTATAAGGGAAGATTTCTGTTTCCATTGGTAGGCAGAGGTACTTTTGTGTGGTGGAGCTGCTGAAGTACAAGATGAAACCATGGCAGAGAAAGCAAAGACTTAGTTCTCTACTGTCCAATGTAGCAGTCACATGTGGCTATTTACCCATAAATAGTAGTTAGCACCATATATTGAAAATTCAATACTTTGCATATATTGGGTTAAAGGAAACTATTATTACAACTAATTTGATATATTTATTTGTATTCTTTTACATTTAGCTACTAGAATAAAATTACATTTGTGGTTTGCATTACATCTCAGTGGACAGTAATATCCTGAATTACTGTATCATCTAGGTTAGAAGATTCAGCCATCATTTGGGAATTGAACCATATAATTTATCATCTAAATTTTGAGAGCCAAAGAGACACTAGTTGTAACTATGTCAGCACAACAGGCATAAACTGGAACTTAGGTTTCCATTTCTGTTCAATTTAAGATAAGAATATTTGACATTTTAGTTGTGCAGGCTGTTGTTGGCTATCAGAGACATATGCTTCCAGTACTCGTAAGTGAAGTCTGTAATGAGTTTCTTCCCAATAGACCTAACTGACATCATAATAGATCAATGCTATTTGTTTACCATCCTATACACCTAGCATGATATTGAATAAATATTTGTTAAAAGGCTAAGCCACCATTTATCTGCCAGTTTGTTGTATAGCATGACCAATGTATTGCTTTGACACTGGAAGCTATATTTCAAATACCAGCAGAGTCAGCCATCATGGATAGGTTTCAGCAGAGCTTCTAGACTAAGGTAGAGAAGGAGAACCTGGTGACCTTCTTCTGAAAAAAATTGTTGTTGTTGTTGTTGCTATGTGCCATCGAGTCGGCCCCAACTCATAGCGACCCCTCCTTGGGTTTCTGAGGCAGTATCACTATGGAAGTAGGATTGCCCAACCTTCCTTCCGAGGAGTGGCTGGTGGGTTTGAACCGCCAGCCTTCTGGTTAACAGTCAAGTGCTTTAGTCACTATGCTACCAGAGCTCCTTCTGAAAAAAAATAGGCGAGAGAAATACTCATGAAGAGCAGTGGAACATTATGTGATAAAGTGCAGAAAGATGCGGCCCTCAAGTTGGAAGATGTTCAAAATATTAGTGCAGAAGAACTGCCTCCTCAAACTAGAGTAAATCTTAATGATGTGGATGGAGTAATGCTTTCGGGACCTTCATTTGCTCGTGGAATATGACTCAAAATGAGAAGAAAAGGCTACAAATATCCATTAATAATTGGAAGGAATAATGTAAGACGTATGAATCTATGGAAATTGGGAGTTGTCAAAAATTAAATGGAATGCATAAAGATCAATATCCTAGACATTAGTGAGGAGAAATAGATTGGTATTGGCCATCTTCAATTAGACAAACATGTGGTCTACTATGCTGGGAATGACAAGTTGAAGAGGAATGGTGCTGCGTTCATCAACAAAATGAACTTTTCAAGGTCTATCCTGAAGTACAGTGCTGTCGGTGATACCATAACATCCATAAACCTATAAGGAAGACTTGTTAATATGACTATCATTCATATTTATGCACCAACAGTTAATACCGAAGTTGAATAAATTGAAGATATTTCCCAACTTCTGGAGTCTACACTTCATTAAACATGCTATCAAGATGTAGTGATAATTAATGATGATTGAATTGAGAAAGTAGGAAACAAAGAGGAAGGATTAGCAGTTGGAAAACATGGTGTTAGTATTAGAAGTGACCCCAGAGATCACATGATAGAATTGGGCATGACCAAGGACTTGATCATTGCAAATACCTGTTCTTAATAACATAAACAGTGACTATACATGTGGACCTCATTTGATGGAATGCATGACAATGAAATTGACTACATCTATGGTAAAAGATGATGGAGAAACTCAATATCATCAGTCAGAACAAGGCAAGCTGTGAAATGCAGAATAGACCATCAATTTCACATATGCAAATTGAAGCTGAAAAAAATTCAAACAAGTCTGTGAGATCCAAAGTACAAACTTGAGTATATAAAACCTGAATTTAGAGACCTCGAGAATAGATTTGATGCCCAGACATTAATGACTAAATGATCTGTGGCATGACATCAAAGATATCATACGTGAAGAAAACAAATGGTCATTGAAAGACAGGAAAGAAAAGAAACACCAAAACAGATATCAGATGAGACTGAAACTTGCTCTTGAACATAGAGTAAGTAGCTAAAGAGAATGGAAAAAAAGATGAAGTAAAAGAACTGAACAAAAGATTTGAAAGGATATTTGAAAATATGGCAATGAAATAGACCTGGAGTTAGAAAACCATAAGTGAAGAACATGCTCAGAATTTCTCAAGCTGAAAGAGCTGAAGAAAAAACTCCAAACTTGGAGTTGCAGTAAGAAGGATTCTATGGGCAAAATATTGAATAATGCAGGAAACATCAAAGAAAGATAGAAGGAAAAAAAGAGAGAGATGGAAGTAGTACATGAATCACTGAATTAAAAGAATAGCTTGAGGTCCAATAATTTCATAAAGTAGTATGTGATCAAGAATCACTGGTACAGAAGGAAGAAGGTCAAGCTGCACTGAAGGCTTGGTGAATAATTGGCCCCAGGAATTTATGAAATATGAACTGTGATGTTTCAGCAAATGTACGCAAGGTTGAAAGAATTCATTCTTCCATGCCAAGAAATTTGGAAGACATGACCAATAATATTGAAGGGATCCATACTTGTGCCCATTCCAAAGAAAGATGATCCAACAAAATGTGGAAATTTTTGAATAGTGTCATTAATATCACAATCAAGTACAAATTTTTTGAAGAAAAAAAAATATAGCAGCGGTACCTCAACATGAAAATGCCAGAAAGTCAAGCCAGATTCAGAAGAGAATATGGAATAAGGGATATGATTGTTGATGTTAGATGCATCTTGGCTAAAAGCAGGGAATACCAGAATAATATTTACCTGTTTTATTGATTATATAAAGGCATATGATTGTGTGGATAATAACAAACTATGGATACTATTGTGAAGAATGAGAATTTCAGAACACTTAATTGTGCTCATGAGGAACCTGTACATAGACCAACAGCTGAACAATTGTTCAAACAGAATAAGGGAACACTGTGGTTTAAGATCAGGAAAGGTGTATGTCAGGGGTCTATCTTTTCATCATATTTATTCATTCTGTATGCAGAGTAAATAATCCAAGTAGCTTGATTATTTGAAGAGAAACATGGCATCAGAATTGGTGGAAGACTTATTAATAACCTATGATAAACACATGACACAACCTTTCTTGCTGAAAGTGAAGTGGACTTGAAGCACATATTGATGAATATCAAAGACTATAGGCTTCTGTATGGCTACACCTCAACATAAAGTAAACAAAAATCCTTAAAACTGGACCAATAAACAATGTAATGAGAAACAAAGAAAATATTGAAGTTTTCAAATACTACATTTTAGTTGGATCCACAGTAAATGGCCCTGGAAGCCACACAAACACACAAAAAAGGGAGTGCTGGTGGTATAGTGGGTAAGGCATTTGGCTGCTAACCAGAAGGTCAGCAGTTCAAACCCACCAGGTACTTCATGGGGGAAAGATGAGGCAATCTCATCTTTCTAATCCATAAAGACTTACAGCCTTGGAAACCCAATGCACTGGAATCAAATTTATGGCCATGGAAGCAGCAATCAAGAAATCAAATGATGTATTACACTGGGAAAATCTGCTGAAAAAGACATATTTAAGGTATTTAAACCAAGATATCACTTTGGGGAATAAGATCTGCCTAACATGGTGGGAGCTCTGGTAGCATAGTGCCTAAGGCACTTGACTGCTAACCAGAAGGCTGGGGTTCAAACCCACCAGTCACTCCTCAGAAGGAAGATGGGGCAATCTACTTCCATAGTGATACTGCCTCGGAAACCCAAGGAGGGGTCGCTATGAGTCAGGTCTGACTCGACGGCATATAACAACAACAACAACATGGTGTACCTACTCTAGTGGCTTGGTTAAAGCCTTGAGGTGCAACCCAAAAAGGTTGGTGGTTCAAACTCACCAACTGCTCCACAGGAGAAAGGTAGTCTGCTTCTGTAAAGATTTACAGCCCTCGAAGCACTATGGGGGTAGTTCTGTCCTGTACTATAGGCTCATTAAGAGTTGGAATCAATTAGATAGCAGTGGGTTTCATTTGGTTTAACCCAAGGCATGGTGTTTTCAATTACCTTATGTGATGTGAAAGCTGGATTATAAATAAAGAAGACAGAAGAAGAATTGCTGCCTTTGAATTGTTTTGTTGAGGAAGAATACTCAATATACCATGGACTACCAGAAGAATAAGCAAATCTGTTTTGGAGAAGTATGGTCAGAATTCTCCTTAGGGGTGATGAGATTTCTGATGTACTTTGGACATGTTGCCAGGAGGGATCAGGCACTGGGGAAGGATATCATGCTCGATAAAGAAGAAGATCAGCAAAAAAGGAAGACCCACAATGAGAAGGATTGACATCGTTGCTGCAATTGTGGGCCCAAACATCAATAAGTGTAGAGGTGGTGAAGGACTGGGCAGCGTTTTGTTGTACATAGACTTGCTATGAGTCAGAACCAATTCAATGGCACCTAACAACAACAACAAATGAATGAGTGAGTGAATCAACATTATAGTTCAAAGTTCTGAGGTTTTTTTTTTTTTTT
>NW_006921956.1:2129821-2132055 GCF_000298275.1 Orycteropus afer afer
TTATTTCCAAACCTAGCAAATATTAATAATTACATTGAAGGAACTGAAACCTGAATAATTTGCAAATATGGTTGTTTTTAGGCTCTTTTAAAATATTCCAGTATTGTGTAATATAATACATTGACATCAAGCCTGAATTAATTTTTTAATTAAAAAAATTCAAATTGTAATAACTAAGCTGTCTTGTCACATTCAGTGGTTAAATTCTCTTAAATACTATACCTGTTACAATTGTTATAGTGACCACTCTTTGGGTTTCCAAGACGGTAGCATTATGGATGTAGATTGACTGATCTTCTTTCCGAGGAGTGGCTGGTAGGTTTGAACCGCCAGCCTCCTGATTAGCAATCAAGTGCTTTTGGCACTACACCACAGAGCTCACAAAATATGCACAGATTCCTTAAAAGTTTTTGATCATTTTTTAAATTTCTATACTGAATTTTAAATCTTCCTGGTCTTGAAAGATACTTACTATTAACAAAATGATTATGTTATTACAAACTATTTCCAGTGATACCTACTCAAAGTGGTTTCATAATGACAGAGACATCAGCTCGGATGATGCCTGCAGTCTTGCCAGTAACACTAATAGGGCCAGTTGGTCTTGCTGGAGTCAACGAGGTAGATCTTCCCATATTTAAGAGTGTTAGTAACATTGTCCCCATAATCATATAGTTCACTCCCAGAACTAGGTACGTAATTTGTGGGGCCCAGTGCAAAATGAAAATGCAGTAGTTTTAAACTAAGCACAGGGTCCTTCTAAGCATGAGAGCAGTTTGACAGCACCACTGGCTTGTCCATGAAGTTATCCTTGTTCACTCCCTTGGTCTAGGTTTATATTCTGCAGTTCCTACCTCAACTGCTTAATTGGATTTTATATTTAATTGGTTATATAGATTGAATTTGTCCCTCAACACACACCCTGAATTTGTGTGAATTTGTAACCTCTATGCCTGTAGTTAGGGAGCTCTGGTAGCATAGTGGCTAAGACACTTGCCTGCTAACCAGACGGCTGGCGGTTCAAACCCACCAGCCACTCCTCGGAAGGAAGGTTGGGCAATCCTACTTCCGTAGTGATACTGCCTCGGAAACCCAAGGAGGGGTTGCTATGAGTAGGGTTTGACTTGATGGTACATAACAACAACAACAACAACAACATGCCTGTAATTATAATCCCATTTGAGAATAGATTGTGAATGGTATGTTAGTGGAATAGAATTACAATAAGGTATGTTTTAAATTAATCTCTTTCAAAGATTAAATAAGCAAGTAACAGAAGCAGAGATGAGGGAAGAGAAATTCCAAGCCACATGAAGACTGTCCAGGAGCAAAAGCTCGGAGGAGACAAGGGCCTTCCTTCAGAGCTGACAGAGATAGAAAGACTTCCCCTGAGCCAGGACTTCCAGCTTCCGAAACTAGGAGAGTATAAATTTCTGTTTGAGAAAGCCATCCAGTTGTGGTATTTCAGTCATAGCAGCACAAGATGAGTAAGAAGATGTGTTCCTAAGTAATCCAAAGGTCTTTTTACTAAGCTCTAAAAGCCTCCAACCATAAGAGAATATTGCTTTTATTTTGTTTTGTTTTTGTAATAATTCCCTGTCTAGAAGTGCCTAAGGCAGTTGACTGATAACCAGAAGGTTGGTGGTTCAAACCCACCAGCTCCTCTACAGAAGAAAGACTAGGCAATCTACTTCCCTAAAGATTTACCTCCTTGGAAACCCAAAAGGGTTCACTGTGGGTAGTAATGGACTCACTGGCAGTGAGTTTCGTTTTGGTTTGAGTAGTCCACACAACTCCTCCAGATGTTGTTCTTGTTAGGTGCCACGAGTCGGTTCCAGCTCATAGAGACCCAATGTATAATGGAATAAAATATTGCCTAGTAGTGTCCCATCCTCACAATCCTTGCTGTACCTGAGCCCATCATTGCAGCCAATGTGTCAAAATCACTCTCATTGAGGAATTTCCCCTTTTTCACTGACCCTCCACTTTGCAAGCATAATATCCTTCTCTAGGTAATAGTGCCTTCTGACAACATGGTTAAAGTTAGCAAGATGAAGTCTAGCCTTTCTCCCTGCCAAGGAGCATTTTGGATGCACTTCCTCTAGGAGAAATAAGTTCTTCTGTCAATCCATGGTTCTTTGAGTATTCTTCACCAAAACCACAACTCAAAAGTATCAACTCTTCTTCTGTCTTTCTTATTCATTGTCCAGCTTTCACATGCATATGAGGTGATT
>NW_006921956.1:2134310-2147033 GCF_000298275.1 Orycteropus afer afer
CGTGTATAGCCACCATTTATATTGTTGAAAAAAGGTATTTGCAAGTCGTTGGTCTTGCAAAATTCTATCATGTAATCTCCAGTGTCATTTCTATCACCAAGGCCATATTTTCCATCTAACATTCATTCTTCTTTATTTCCAATTTTCACATTCCAATCGCAATAATAATCAAATCATTATTTTTTGTGCATTACATGAAGTTTAACTGTAGAAGTTGGTAAAAATCTTCAGTTTCCTCTTCTTTTGGTTTGGTTGTTGGTGTGCAAATGTGAATGATATTAACTGATCTTCCTTGTAGACATATGGGTATCATCCTATCACTGACAGGATTGTATTTCAGGACAGATCTTGAAACGTTCTTTGTGACAATGAATGCAACCCCATTCCTCTTCAGTTTGTCATTCCCAGCATAGTAAGTCATATGGTTGTCCGATTCAAAATGCCCAATATCAGTTCATTTCAGCTCATCAATGCCTAGGATATTGATCTTTATGTAGTCCCTTTCATTTTCACAAATTTCAAATTTCAATTGTCCTAGATTCACACTTTATACATTCCATGCTCTGATTATTAATGGATGTTTGTAGCTGTTTCTTCATACTTTGCGTAGTGCCCCATCAGCAAATGGAGGTTCCAAAAGTGTTAGTTCATCCATGTCATTAAGGTCTACTCTACTTTGAGGAGGCAGCTCTTCCCTGGTCATATCTAAGTGCCTTCCAACCTGGGGGACTCATCTTCTGGCACTGTATCTTGCAGTGTTTCAAGGCTATTCATAAAGTTTTCCAGTAATATATCAGACAGAGTTTCACTGCTATTTACAAGGTGTTCACTGGCCAATTTTTGAGAAGTGGATGGCCTCTTCCTTCTAAGTCTGTCCTGGTCTGGAAGCTCCACTGAAACCCGTCCAAGATAGTTGACCCTACTGGTATTTGAAATGTATGTGACATAGCCTCCAGTCTCACAGCAACATGTAAGCCACCACAGTACGACAAACTGAGTGATGAGACTCCTTCAGATATATAATTGATAATTTGGTTGAGTGTTTGTGTATTTCTCAATGGCAATTTCCTACTATCTAGTCCCCATTTTTGTTGCCATTTTTTTCAGAGGACTGACATCTGTCATTGTTTCAGGATGTCATCATAGGAAAACTCAGAAGATAGTCAAAGAAAGGGTTGATTCAGTCCTGCCTTTACTGGACTCTTCTTTGTCCTACTTTCCTCACTGTCTTTGTTCTTCCCTATTTTCCTTCCTGTCTTTCTGATAATGTATATTAGACACAAACTACCTTCCTGGCACCATACATAAGGCTTTAAGGCAAACTCTTAATTTCCAGAGTTGATTCAAATATTTAGCATGCATAACTTCACATCAGTGTCTTTACATTTCAATAACATTTCTAAAAGTGCTGAAATAAAAGGAACTTTTTAAATGTTCGAAGTAAAATGTAAAGCCCATTCTATTCTGTTCAGATGTGTCAAACAATATGACAATTTAAGGCTGTATTTTAAAACTTCTCTACATTTGCAAGAAAAGAAATTTGGAAAAAGTAAACTATCCCTTTTCATATTTTTGTTGTTGTGTTGAATTCAGCTCATAGCAACCCTAAAGGACAGAGCAGATTTGCCCCATAGGGTTTCCTAATTTATAGTCTTTACAGAGCAGATGCTCAGGCTTTTCCTCCCACAGAATGGCTGTTGGGTAAGTAAGTACCTTGGACCTTTTGGTCAGTTTTGGAACTCTTGACCATTGCACCACCCATGTTTCTCATCATTTTTCCATAGAGGGCTGTTTAGCACTGTAGTTTCTCACAACTCCAGGTAGGGAATCTCCAATTGATGATTGGAGACCAATGCTGCACAGGAGGGAACCATTGATGTTAGGATAACCTGACAATCTGCAGCAATTTATGGAAATCTATGTCAATCTCATTAGATCAGAGAATAAACAGTCATCTCACCAGCACCATGACATAAGCTAGGTCACATCAAATTATCCAGTGCAGGAGCCTTTAGGTCTCACCACACAGGACTGGTTGGGTGATGTTTGATTTAATTGGAGATTGGCTGGCTTAAATATTTCAAGATGTACATCAGAAAGCAGGCTGGCCTTTTTAGGGAAAAAATAACTCATAATGGCAAGTCAATCACAAACTTCTGTTTCAAAAGTAACAATGGGACCTACATTTAAATTGCAGCATCATCAGCAATTAGCATCACCCAGTTTCCTCTGCAAGGCTTATAAACTTTAATTTTTAGTGAATAAAGAAAGAAATTCTCATTACAACATGATATTTGTTAAGAGACCTGTAACCCCTACCCAAAATGATTTTTTCAGATACTCCCGCATAGAACTTTTGTTTTCCAATCATATTTTATGTCAGTAAATTACATGATTTGAATATCAGATTTAACCAAATAAAGGAATTCAATATTTGTATGCCTGCCATTATTAGGTATATTACTATTTTATATGGGAATTGATTTTCTTGGCTTTAAAATCCTATTAGAATAGAACATCAGGGTGTCTTATGCAGCTCATCTCAACTAATTTCTAATTTTTCTTAATAATTATCCAACAGCTATTGTCACATGCATAACTATAATGAGCCAAAGAGCTTGTCACACTATACTAAGATGTTAACAATCTCTGTTTTTTATTTTTAATCTTAATCTGCATTTGGTTATTTTCTTTTCTTCTTTTTTTTTGCTATTGAAGTGAGAATACATATTGTATTACTTGAAGAGCGACCAATAAAATTATAAATAAAGCTAAGAAATACAATTACTTCTTAAAAGTCAATTTCAAATAAATTGATCTTAAATCTCTCTAATGCTTTACAATGCCCTCATTTAACTTTTAACAGAACTGGTACTGGAGGTCAATGCAATAATTTTCTCCATGGGAATCTCTGCAAGTAGAGATGTTGAAAAGTTGGCTGTAGGTGATTGAGGAGATGGAATGATACTTGGTCCACAAGTTTATTTAGTAAGCTCATTCAGTCAAAAATGTGTGTAATATCACATGCATGAAATTGGTGGAAGATAGTGACCAAAAGCCACTGTAGTGTTTTGTGTTTGCCAATGCTTCTGTCCTACTGAGTTTCTATCACATTATTTTAAAACATGGAAGAATTCAATTCATTTTATTAACCTTTTGCCTCCTCCTCCTAGGTTTGGAATATTATTTAAATATTTATTATTATTATTTTTTTTCCCAAATTTATATTGAAATGAATGTTGTAGAAGATACCGTGCTTTTCAAATATCTTATTCGACTACAGCACAGTGAGCTGAGTCCACCTGTCACAGCTTGTCTAGAATATAATTAAGTGAGATCTGTGGCAAGAATGAAATTCATCAGTGTCACCACCAGAGAAGTCTATCAAAGTTTCCATTTGTTTCACTATATCATTGTCTGATCAAATCCATTTGAATCTAAAATTTTCTAATTCCAAGGGCTGACATGATGACAGGAAACAGCTGGTCAAGGGCCCAAAACGCCTTATGCTCTTTCATGTAATTACTGGCAGTTTTCTTAGACTATTCAAAGGGATTACTTACAATTATAGTTCATTATAATAGCATAGATTACCCCTCCAGAATGGATAGTCAAAGTTTTTAACAGTCTTGTTTTAGAGGTATTAGTACCATGTTTTGTAGTTTGTAAGAACTATAGAATTACAGACGCATCTAAGGTAGCATATACTCAACTATTTTAGATTTATTTTTCCCTTGTATTCAGGAAGACATTATTAAGAAGCTAAGATTACATGTATGCAAATTGGAAACCTCAGAGCCTGCCACCATGTCATACACTCAAATAATCAGAAGTGTTTTTCTTTTCTACAAATTATGTCACATGTTATACATTATGTCATATGATTTTTACATGAACCACATGAGCTTACACTAGCTGGTATTTTATTTGAGAAAACTATTATATTTTGTTTGCCCATGGTAACAGATATGGCCAGTAGAACAGTGGAAGTAGAGCCACATTTTCTAACACTCTATCTATCTACTCTTTATTTATTTATTTTTACCACTAAGTTAAAAGATTAAGGAATAGGGAAATAACAACTGTTTTATTTAATTGTTTTCACTTTTTTTTTTTCTTCTCATTTATAAGTCATCCTTGCTGTAGGATGCCCTTTAGTGACTGGATTTGATAAATGACTTTATAAGAATTGAGTCCCTCCTTGTTACTTCTATTGAACCATGTCAAATTTATATAAAATCCAGAAATGAAGAAAAGGCAAATCACCTTACTTTAATTCAGTTTTATCTAAAACTCGACATGATGGACTATATAGAAGAGACCTTAGCTTAATTACTGTTAAATATTTTATATCCTAATAAAAATTCAGTATTATTCTCTTGGGCAAGACTGTATCTTTTATTGATAGTGCAGTGGCCTTTTCAGTACCATAAACTTATTGAGCACTGTCTTTTATTAAATAAATGTATGTAACATCTTTAGAAACAATAGAAAATTAAAATAACCTGAGTTAAAAAACAAGCATTTATGTGAAAAATGACTGGAGGGATTTTACAGGATTTAAATTAGATCAACCTTATTAGAAAAAACAAAAAAAGGTAATACTAAAAATATCTTCCAATCCAAGAGTTTTGGTTGCAAATAGCAAACTGACTCAGTGGATACACTAAAAAAGGGATACATTACTAGAAGGCTTGAGTTTTTCTTACACAATCTGAGAGAATGAGATATAGGCTGTCAAATTTGAGGAAAAATTCATGCTTCTGACAGTTTTTGCTTTATTTATTGATGAACAGTTTTCCTCTGCTTCTCTGTGGTTACATAAAACTTTTGACATTAAGAAACCAGGAATTTCAAGTATGATTACCATACTTGAATGCATTTTTAAAACATGTGAAGAAAAAATGGGAGTGCTTCCTTTCTCCAGTTACCAAAGAAGAAATTTCAGGCTTAAATATAAAAACTTGATGATCTAGTCTTGCTCCTATGGAGCAAAGCAGGAAGAAGTTTCCTACACTTTTTTATGGAGTAAGCTGACATCTCAAAAAGTATCTATTACTCTATAGCACGTATTATTATTATTATATATTTTTTAATTTCATGAATTACTTGGGTGAATTGTCACTGGTACTTTCTAGAAAAGCATATTTTTCTCAAGCTCAAATTTGATGCTCTCAAGGAAGAAAATTGTTTTGTTTCTATTGCTTTTTGTTTGTTTATTTTTTACATTTCATGTGAGAATACTAATTCATAGCACATTTTTATAACTGTAAAATGAGTCAGTAATTGGATCATTTAGTAAAAACAGTATTTTTTTTTTTTTTTTCAGTCTCATGCAAGGTATAATATCAGACAGTTTGTTGTTGTTGTTATGTGCCATCCAGTCGGACCTGACTCATAAAGATCCCTCCTTGGGTTTCCGAGGTGGTATCACTACAGAAGTAGATTGTGCAACATTCCTTCTGAGGAGTTGCTGGTGGGTTTGAACCTCCAGCCTTCTGGTCAGCAGTCACTTGCCCTAGGAACTACGCTACCAGAGCTCCCATTAGACAGTTTTAGTTAAACAAAAATAAATAAATAAAAAGTCCTTACTCTCCAAAGCTTATTCATTCTAAGTTACATTCTTAATTTTATAAAGGTAATGAAAACAAATGAACAATAACAACAATAAAAGTTACTGTTGGGCCCGCTTCTACTCACGGTGACTTCCTCTTGGCCTTAGTAAACTGTGTTTCATAGGGTTTTCAATGGTTGATTTTTTTAGGAGTAGATTGCCAAGCCTTTCTTTGGAGGCCCTGCTTGATGGGCTGGAACCACCAAACTTTTAGTTAGCAGCTGAGCACATTAACAATTAGCAGCATCAGGGTTTCTGTAAAGATAAGGGAATAGTTGTGGTTAGGTGTCTTGGAGTCAGTTCAAATGCATAGTAACCCTATGTAAAAGAGAACAAAACATTGTCTGGTTGTACACTGTTCTTGCAATCATTGCTATGCTAGAGCTCATACTGGCACCCAACGTGTCAATCCATCTCTTTGAGGGCCTTCCCCTTTTTTGCTGATCCTCCACTTTACTTTGCATGATATTTTTCTTCAGGGAATGGTCTCTTCTGACAAAATGACCAAAGTAGGAGAGATGAAGTCTACCCATTCTCACTTCTAAGGAGCATTCTGGCCATACTTCCTCCCAGATAGAAGTGACATCTTTGGTCTTACACACTTTAAAGAAGTCTTTTACAGAAGATTTGCCTAATGCAATACATCATTGGATTTCTTGACTGTTACTTCCATGGGTGTTGATTGTGGATCTTAGAAAAATGGTATCCTTGACAACTTCAATCTTTTTTCCATTTATCACGATGTTCAGTTGTAAGTATTTTTGTTTTCTTTATGTTGAAATCTATATGTAATCTATATATAAATCTTTATGTAATCTATACTGAAGGTTGTTTTTGTTGTTGTTAGGTGCCATCTAATCATTTCCAGTTCATAGCAACCCTGTGTACAACAGAATGAATCACAGCCCGGTCCTGTGCCAGCCTCACGATCCTTGCTATACCCAAATCCATTGTTGCAGCAACTATGTCAATTCATCTTGTTGATGGCCTTCCCCTTTTTTGTTGACTCTCCACTTTACCAAGTATGGTGTTCTTCTCCAGGAAATGGTCCTTTCTGACAACATGAGCAGAGTAGGTGAGATGAAGTCTGGCCATTCTCGCTTCCAAGGAGCATTCTGCCTGCACTTCTTCCAGGACAGATATTTCAGTTCTTTCAGCAGTCTATGGTACTTTCAGTATTCTTCACCCACACCACAACTCAAACACTTCGTATTACTTGGTTCTAAAATGAACACCAATGGAAGCAGCAGTCAAGACATCAGACAATATATTGCATTGGGCAGATCTTCTTCAAAAGACCTCTTTCAGATGCTGAAGAACAAAGATGTATCCTTGAAGACAAAGTTGCTCCTAACCCAAGCCACGGTATTTTCAATCACCTCATATGCATGTGAAAGCTTAATACTGAAGGTTCTAATCTCTGATTTTCATCAGTTAATATTTCAAATCTTCTTTACTTTCAGCAAGCAAGGTTATATAATCTGTATATTACAGATTGTTAATGAGTGTTCCTCCAATCCTGATGCACCATTCCTCTTCACATGATCCACTTTTTATATTATTTGCTCAGCACACAGATTGAATAACTATTGTCAAAGGATATAAACCTGACGCATATCTTTCCTGATTTTAAACCATGTAGTATCCCCTTGTTCTGTTTGAATGACTGTCTCTTGGTCTGCATGAATTTAATACTCGTTGATTCCATGTGTAATTATCCATAAGACATCTTGTGGGCAACATATGAGAACATCAGAGATAACTGGTTTTCCAAGATTAGGGCCCTCTTCATTTTTAGTACAAGACTTCATATTGTTGAAGTTTACCAATGGTCCTAATTACAATACTGTTTTCCTCCCTTGCTGGTAAAGGTGGGTGATGATACCTGAGCACAATCTATGGGGGGGACTTTTGTGACAGTTTTCAAAGCAGTTTTACTGAGCCTCTTTCATTCTGGCCATGACTGAGTAATTAATACAGGATTTTCTCTCTCACTACACCCCAAACTATAAAACTAGAAAAATATATCAGACAATTTTTTTTTTTCAGAATAAAAAAATCCCCTGGTAATTTTGTTGCCTGTAAAAGACAAAATTTGACTCTTTAAAAAATATCATTGTTCACTCTTCCTGTGTTCTGCCCGCTCAACTCTGCTGTTGAGTTCTTTCTCAAAAGTTATCTTTTATCACAATTTATAGTTTTCACCATTTTATTGCTATTCTCATTTTGTTTGTAGATTGTTTTCTGATTTCCTTCAGTTCTTTGTGTGTTCCTTCAGTTCACTGAGTATATTTAAAACAGTTGTTTTAAAGTCTTTTTCTAGTAAGTACAATATCTCAGCTTTCTCTGGGATCATATCTGTATTTTTCTTGTATTTCTTTAAATGGGCCATCCTTCTATCTTCTCTAATTGCTTTGAGTATTTTAATATGGTAATTCTGGAAATCAGTTTCTCCCTCTTCCTCAGAGTTTTCTGACTATTTTCTTTCTTTAGGATTGAAGACTGTAGTAGTATGTTGTTTTAGTGATTTTTCCAAACTATTTTTGTGAAGTCAGGAAACACTCCTTAAAGCCTTTAGTGATTGGCTTTGACCTGAGCACTCCTTCTTCTCTTGTCCAGGAAGCTACAGGTCTTTCAGTCCACTCTAAAATGTCTGCTACTCCTCTTCCCGCACTGTCTCGAAAGTAAACAAAACAGAGAGTCCACTTTGCCTCAGTCCTTGATGTGATAATCTGAGATGTTTGAACATATAAGCACAATAATGTGTAAGATGTGGTCTGCTCCCTTCAGATCTAAGACTAGATAGAGTCTCAAGCTGGAAAGTAGGTGTCTTCTTCAAGTCAGCTGCTGAGCCAGGTAGGTGAAGGGCACAGTTCATTAACAAAAGGTCATAATAGAGCTTTCCAACTGTATTCTTGATATTGCCTTTTCATTATTTGAAAGGTTTTTTTTTTGTTTGTTTCTGTAAACTATTGACTGTTTACAACTTTGTTATGACAAAGTTAAGTCTGAAAATTTCTGGTTTTTTTTTTTTTTTTAATGTTTCTTTGAGGGTGGGAACATGACATGTCTTTCTCCATATTGGAGATATCTTCCATATATATTTAGGCCCATAAAGCTTTGTGCTAGGTGATAAAGATACATGGATTAAACTAATATAAGCACAGATACCTTCCCTCAGGTATAAAAGCACTAGTTACTCTCAAACTCACTGCTGTTGAGTCGTTTCCAACTCTTAGCAACCCCTCCTCGGGTTTTTAAGGTTGTATCTCTACGGAAGTAGATTGCTCAGTCTTCCTTCCAAGTAGTGGCTGGTGGGTTTGAACCTCCAGCCTTCTAGTTAGCAGTCAAATGCCTTAGGCATTAAACTGCTAGAGCTCCTAAATGCATTAGTTATCTAGCACTGTTTAACAAATAACCCCTAGCGTTAGTAACTTATGACAATGATAATCATTTACCGTCACTTATGATTTCTGTAGGACAGGAATTCTTTCAGCACACACTGGGGATGACTCTTTATCCTCCAAAATGTCTGGAATCTCAGAGGGAGGATTCAAAGTTTAATGGTTGGATTCAAAGGCTCATTTGTAACATATCTTGAGGTAGCTGATTCTTGTTCGCTGAGACTTTAACTGGAATTGTTTGGTAGGTTACCCACGTATATCCTGTCCATATGCCCTAGGTGTCTACAACATGGTGACTAGTATCCAGGGGAAGGAACCAAAAGAGGAGGAGAGAACCAAGTGGCAGATGAATTTTTTTAAATAACTAAAATTAGAAAAATTTACATAACATTACGTATGCCATATTCCATTGGTTGAGACAGTTACAAGCATGACTCTAGATACTTGGTAGAAGAGTAATTATCTTGTAAGAAGAGAATTTGGGGTGGTTTATAGATATAGAGATAGAGACAGTTCTCCTGGTCTCATAGTCATATAGGTTGAGGATCACATGGTGTTCCAATCACTTGGACTAATTATTTCCATGTGTCTTTGGTTTTCTTCATTCTTCTTTGCTCTGGATGAGGAGAAACCCATCATTGAACCTAGATGGCTGCTTGCAAGCTTTTAAGATCCCAGTCATTACTCACCAAAGTAGGATGTGGGACAATGTTTTTGTGTAGTATGTTATGCCAATTGAACTTGATGTCTCCTGTGACCATGGTTCTGAGCCCACAGGTCCATCTACACACTTCCTCTGGGTAGCTTACTATGACCAAGAAGCCACCACAACCTTGCCCCTTTTTAGTTCTATTATATACCTGGACATTCTTACAGAACAAACAAATACATTATAGAAGCATTGTCTGCTAAACTTATACAGAGTCATGGTACACTACCCCCCGCCTAGACATACCTGATCATTTAGTCTGTCCATTCATATGTCCACCCATAGATCACTGCTTACCATCACTGAAAATGCAGTATTGTACATGCAAAAGGATTCATCTTTCTTATCTATATCTCCTATGTACCTTCCTGTGTCTTCCTCTTCCTCAGTGCCACTGTGCTGGTCACTCACATTTGGTACATTTCTCTTCCTTTCACCCAAATCAGTACCTGTCTCTGCCTATCTATCAGTGTTCCCATTCAGTGTAGCTTGAACCTCTTCCTTTAATACTGTTGGTCCTTGATTATATACTACGCCTGAAATGGTTGAATGCTGAGCAATTCTTTTTTTTGGTACAATGACTGTATATTCCTTCCATCTTCTTTGGTTGCTTTCTGCACTGGTCGATATTTTGAACACAGAATCCTTCAATATCACAACTTGAGACTTGAATTTTTCTTCACTTCCTTCAGCTTGAGAAATGCTGAGCATGTTCTTCCCTTTTGATTTTCTAACTCCAGCTCTTTTCACATTTCATTATAATATTGTCTTCTCAAAATCTGTTCAGCTCTTTTACTTCATCATTTATTCCATTTGCTTTTGCTACTCTACATTCATAACCAAGTTTCAGAGACTCTTCTGACATCCATTTTGGTCTTTGTTTCTTTCCTATCTCTTTATGATCTTTTGTTTTCTTTATGTATGATGTCCTTTTTGTCCCACAACTCACCTGGTCTTCAGTCATTAGTGTTCAATGCATGAAATCTATTCTTGAGATGGTCTCTAAATTTATGTCAGTTATAATCAACTTTATACTTTGGCATTCATGGACATGTTTGAATTTTCTTCAATTTCCACTTGAACTTTCATATGAGCAGTTGATGGTCTTTTCCAAAGTCATTAGCCCTAGGTTTATTTTGACCGATGAAAATATTTTTTTAGAAATCCTTAGAATTACATGAAATTCAGATTTTTTCACATTTGCATGATTAATTTTCTTTTATAATCCAATTTTTGATTTCAGTCTTTGTAGTGTCAACATGTTGACATCTCTTTCCTTTGGTGTTATATATTTCATGGACTTATTTATATAACTTTTATAAAATGTAGATGTCCTTTAATATGTTGTTCAGTCAAATTCCTTATTTTTGTAATATGTTATTCTGATATCATCTGTGTCTCTTGTCTTGAATCTCTAGACTTGGCTTGACTCAGTATTTTTTATTGTCTCGCGCATAACTTGATCCTGATTTTCTAATTTTATATCACAGCTGTCCAGAACAACCTGGAAAATATTTATGTAGCACGTCAGTATGGAACGTCTGTATGGTGCAATTACCCAGACTTTTCTTTTCTCTGATATTCCACTGACATTATCTAACTGAGTGACTGAAATTTCCATGTAATTAAACCAGAACAAAATTGTATCCAATCAACAACAATACTAGTCATTACAGCAATGCATTTTTATGTTTTTCAAGAGTTAACACTTCTCAGCCCTTCAAAGTATTTTAGATTGTTATGTTCTTTTTCATGACTCAAATAAGATTTGCAAGATTTTCCCCTTCTTTTTCATGCTTTTGTTTGAAATATTTGTCTCATTTTAAAATTTTCTTTAGTAACTAATGGAATAGTTTTCCAGACCTCTCTTAAATATAAAATCAAAACCAAACCACTGCCATTGAGTTCATCCCGACTCATAGTGACCTCCACTGGGTTTCCAAGGCAGCAAATCTTTACAGAAGTAGATCGCCTCATTTTCCTCCTGCAGAGCAGCTAGTGGGTTTGAATTTCAACCTTCTGATTAGCAGTCAAATGCCTCAGGAACTGAACCACCAGAGCTTCTTTTCTCTTAAATATAATAACATAAAATTCATTCACATTCGGAACAGTGAATACAAGTGTTTCACATGTGGAATAAAGGAGCTCTGGTGGCATAGTGGATAAGACACTTGACTACTAACCAGAAGATCAGCAGTTCAAACCCACCAGCTACTCTATGGAAGGAAGATGGGATGATCTACTTCCAAAAAGATTTACAGCCTCAGAAACCCAATGGGGGCCACTATGAGTCAGAAATGACTTAATGGCAGTGAGTTTTTTTAATGTGAAATAACCTCTCAGATATATGTTTGACAAGTGTGGGAAACTCATGTTTAGAATCTGTCTTAAGTCCTCAAGTGTTAGAATACAGCCTGCAATTGTATTGTAATGTATTTAGTGATTTAGGAAAGCTTGTAGTCAAGGGTATCATTAGGTAAACTTAAATATTGTTTTCTCCCTGACTAATATTATTAAAAATCAGTACTGTTCTATTATGTATGTGGTAGAACATTTAACATTGTCCAACATATAAGTTTTGATAGTGCTGACATCCCAAATTTTTCTGTGATTACCACAAAGTATTTTCCCACTTATCTTGAGTTGCTACTTTTCACTATTTTTAGTTATGTAATTTAAGAGTAGATGTAAATTTGAGTCTATCATTTAAAAATAAAAGCAAGTTGTTTTTACTTTTTTTGGGACTGTCTTTAAATACTGTAGCAAATGCTATGGGTGCACTTCTGCTATAGATTTGTGTCTCCCCCAAAAATATGTTGAAATCTTAACCCTGTGCTAGTAAATGTGACCTAGTTTGAACAAATTGGATTTTTAAAATAGATATTATAAGTTAAGTTAATGGAATCATAGTGGTGTAGGGTTTGCTCCAATATTAATTCTTTGAGTGTCATTTTGTAAAAGAGAAGAAATAGAATCACATACAGAATGAAGACACT
>NW_006921956.1:2147878-2149077 GCF_000298275.1 Orycteropus afer afer
GACGTAGACATGCAGAACAATAGGGGAGAGAGAACCTTCTGGAAAGCAGAGTAGTAAGTTATAGAGAGTGAATGACTAAAGAATCCCTTTCAGAGAGCAGGATTAAGATCTAAGCAAAGACTTTCCCCTACTACCAGAGCAGAGGTACCTCACAGTGTCTGTGTGGTACAGGTTCATCTTGCTAAGACACTATGGGTCTATCATGAGTTTATTTTCAAAATGGAAGTGTTGATTATAGTAGTCCTGTCTTCATTCTGGGAGCTCTGGTTGTGCAGTCATTAAATCATCTGGGTGCTAAACAAAATGTCAGGGGTTTGAACCCAGGAGGAAGATAAAGTAGTTTACTTCTGTAAAGATTTACAGCCTTAGAAACTCTATGGAGCAGTTCTACTCAGTCCATTAGGATTGTTATGAGTTGGAATTGGATTGATGCAGTGGGTTTAGATTTTTTGGTCTTCTTTCTAACATTTTATATTGTAGCATGAATAATTACAGGTAATTTGTCATCATATATCATTAAAACTAGATCATGAAGAACCATATCTGGACTTGATATAGTGGTCTGTGGTCACACTGAGATCCTAGATTTTGAGCTGGAAGTGGTGATCAGATGGGACTTTGATTTATCTTCCTTGAGAAATAGAGTGAGAATATTTTATGTGTAGAGGAAGAGTAAAGAACTTTAATGACTTAGAGGGCAGACTCTGTCAGAGAATGGGTAACTATCACCAAACCCATTTCCTCTTCCTCCTGGGCACTCAGCCAAATTGCATTTCCCAACTGCCTCTTAAGTTAGTAGTTAGTTTCTGTCATTTGAGTGGATTCTGCCAGTGGAAAGTGAGATTTGGCCTAGGACTAGGTCTGCCTCTCAGACAAGACTGAGATGTATTTAATTTCATTACTCATACTTCACATTAACCTCTACCTATCCACTTGCTGTAAGAAGAAAAACAGCTAACGTTTAGCTAAAAAAAATTATTCAAAATAAATTGTTTTAGTTTTACATATTTGAATTGCATGTTTTGGCTATTCAGCCCCCCAGTATCTAGACATTATGAGGCATTCTTTACTAAAAGATTTCTTTAACACAATTTATTTTTCTAAACCATTAAATCATTTTTCATATAAGACTTATTAACATAGCAAGAACAGGAGTGTCATGAGGAGTGAGTTCAGAAACTCTAGTCTATGGAAGAAAA
>NW_006921956.1:2153037-2154984 GCF_000298275.1 Orycteropus afer afer
AGCCAGTGAAATGCTAACACAGTATGAGAAATTATAGAAATTCTCTCTGTTCAGTAAGGAAGACAGCTGAGGACAGAACCCAATAAATTCCTGCCTTTAGAGGGCGAGAAGGGTAATAAAATACAAATATAAACTGACTTATCCTTCACTATGTGCGAGGCACTATAGAGATAAAACATTCAATATTTACTATATGCCAGGTGCCATGCCAAGCGCCTTTCAAATGTTACATAATTCTCTTGAAAACTATAATTGGCAAGAGCTATTATTATTCCCATTACTTTGGTGAAGAAACAGGCTCTGAAAGGTTACCAACTAGGAAGTTGAAGGTGGTAAGGATTCAAAATGAAGCTTCTTGCTCCACAGCCTATCCTCTTAGTGAGCACACAGCACTTTGGGTAACAGCTCTAAGAGCACCAACAATAGGGTAGGCAGATGGAAGTTTACATACAGGGTTGCCCATGATCTTCAGTGATTCTCTCCGAGGTAGGTGTTGATAAGTTACTCCTATTTTGCAGATGTGGAGAATAAGGTTCAGGGGTTGATGGTGCGTGTGATCAAGTCAATCCCAATTTATAGCGACCCCTTATGACAGAGAACAACTCCCTGTATGGTTTTCAGGCTGAAATCTTTACGGAAGCAGATGGCATCTCTTCTCTCCTGTGGAGCTGCTGGTGAATTCAAACCGTCAACCTTTCAGTTAGCAGCTAAGTCCTTAACCATTGCATCACCGCTTTACGCAAATTGTCCCAAGGTACAAAAGTAGTCACTAGCAGTCCTTGACTTGTGTGTAAAAAGAGGTGAAATCTAGATAAAGTCTGCATTTTCCTTGACAGGGTTGTACCAATGTCAATTTCCTTATTTCCATCGTTCTGTTACGGCTATGTAAGATGTTGACTTTGGGAAAAGCTAGAGAAGATTGCACAGAACCTCTTTGTATGACTTTTACAATTTCTTGTGAATCTTAAATTATATAGATAAAAAATATGTATCAAGTAAAATTCTTAGAAAGCAGTTCTTGATTGGAACCTACTTCTCTGTGACTCTGAAGCATACATGCCTTTGAGAATGTCACATTTTAAGTGGCCGAGGAGCAGATGAGAATCACATAATTATGGATAATATTGAGAAGAATGGGAATTCCAGAGCAATTTATTGTGCTTATGAGGAACCTGTACATAGACCAGGAGGCTGTTCAAACAGAACAAGGGGGCATTTCATGGTTTAAAATCAAGAAGAGTGTGTGTCAGGGTTCTATCCTTTCACATACTTACTCAATCTGTATGCTGAGCAAATAATCCAAGAAGCTGGACAATATGGAGAAGAACATGGCATCAGAATTGGAGGAAGATTCATTAACAACCTGTGAAATGCAGACAACACAACCTTGCTTGCTGAAAGTGAAGATGACTTGAAGCACTGACAAAGATCAAAGACTACAGTATGGAGTATGTATACATATATGTATGTTGTATGGAGCATGTATACATATATGTATGTTGTTATAGCACAACATGAAGAAAACAAAAATCTTTACAACTGGACCAATAAGCAGTACCATGGTAAATGGAGAAAAGATTGAAGTTGTCAAAGTTTTCATATTACTTGGTTCCCCAATCAACAGCAATGGAAGCAGTGGTAAAGAAATCAGACAATGTACTGCACTGGGCCAATCTGCTGCAAAAGATCTCTTTAAAGTGCTGAATAGCAAAGAAGTCTCCTTGAAGACTAAAGTGTGCCTAACCCAAGCCATGGTGTTTTCGAGAACTGGACAATGCATAAGGAAGACAGAAGAAGAGTTGATGCTTTTGAGTTGTGGTGCTGGTGAAGAATGCTGAAAGTACCATGAACTGCTAAAAGAACTAACAGATCTGTCCTGGAGGAAGTGCAGCCAGAATGCTCCTTGGAAGCAAGAATGGCCAGACTTCGTCTCACCTATTTTGGTCA
>NW_006921956.1:2156169-2157725 GCF_000298275.1 Orycteropus afer afer
GGGAATTTTGCAGTTTGAAAGTCAACAAGTGTAGGCATAGGCATGGGGAGAGTAACTGTAATCCTTTGTCAAGAGTTTTGAAGGGAAAATAAAACAGATAGTGGGTAGAGTTGAAGGATGTGCCAAGGGAAGATTGGCAGGGATGGAAGAAGGTGGGAAGATTTGAACACGTGTTTATTCTGTAGGAAAGGAGCTTATGGATTTAAAGAGATGGAACACACTAGGCTCTAAGCTTCTTATAGGTGAGATTGGTATTCACTTCTTTTTGCCTCCCTGGATTGCCAATACTAGTGCCAGGCACACAGCTACACTAGGAATAAATACATTTATATGGATTTATTGCTTTAATAGCCTTAAAGTCATTACCCAGATCCCAATGAATATACTAGTCACCAGTTGCCATTGAGCTGATTCTGACTCAAAGCAACCACACGTGTGTCCATGTAGAACTGTGCTCCACAGGATTTTCAGTGGCTTAGTTGTTGCAAATAGATTTCCAGGCCTTTCCTCCAAAGTATCTCTGGGTGCGCTACAGCATCCAGACTTTTGGTCGCAGCTGAGCACATTAACTGTGTTCTCTACCCAGGAACTCCCAATTAATAGAGCCTCACCATAATCTGAAGCCCTTGCTCCCTGCACCAAAAGAGAGCTGTGCTCTGAAGAAGTGTGTACAGACTCGGCAGGGAGGGCTTCTCTTTGAGTGCTGATCAGACTCAGCATTGCACACTCTGGCAGGACCTGATGAAATAGTTGCACAGAGTCATTGATGTTTTAGATTGCCTGCTGTTTCCTCTAGATAGCTGTCAGGGCTGATAAAACCTGTCATGCTTTCCTGGTTTGTGCAGCCATTGAATAGTGAAAAGACGACACCCTAGGAAGCACAATCAAGAGGCATAACATCTTTGGAGACGGATGGAGGGATGCTTTGTTGCATGTCTCCTTATAGCAACTTAAATGTTGATCCATGACCTGAAGGTGCTTTGGATCTTACTTCCTAAGGCAAGTCCAGTGTGTTTGATGGGCATCGTGCCGTTTAGCAGATGGAGAGTTAAAATAGCCTGGAAGGTCAGGTGTGGAATTGTAAGGCACTGTATTTAGGTAAGATTTAACAGCAGGGCAGTTCAGTATGCTCGAATGTGCATGAGTTTCTAGATCTGTCACAAAAAGGGTTTTATTTCCTTTCAAATGTCAAAAATAATAATAATTTTAAAAACAGCTTGAATGACAAAGCCAATGGCTGGTTTGACTCTGTTGCCTGAAACAAAATAGAATAAAATTAGATAATGCAATGTTGCCAACCAGAAGGTTTTCTTTTCGAATGAGAAAAACCTTGTTTACCCAAAGAATTGTGTAATTTTATGTTTTTAAAGCTTTTATTACTCAAGGAGTTGTAGGTCAAAGAAATAAATCGATTTAATGAACCCTGATGGAAAACATGTAACAGGAAAGAATCATGTCTTTCATAAATGAGATAGGCTCAAATATAATTAAAGTTTTGAAAGCCACCAAATAGATGTGTGGAGAAATAGCTATATGGCCAGATAGTTATTCCCAGA
>NW_006921956.1:2158260-2160742 GCF_000298275.1 Orycteropus afer afer
TGTTCTGGTAGCATAGTGCCTAAGGCACTTGACTGCTAACCAGAAGGCTGGCAGTTCAAACCCACCAGCCACTCCTCAGAAGGAAGGTGGGGCAATCTACTTCCATAGTGATACTGCCTCGGAAACCCAAGAAGGAGTCGCTGTGAGTCAGGGTCTGACTCGATGGCACATAACAACAACATTTAATTGTTTTAAAAAATCTGTCTGGTGTTTTTTGTTCTTTATTTATTTCATAAAATAGTTGTACTTAGCCATATTTGAAATTTTTCTTTTAAATGCTTTTTTAAAGCATTTATTATTTTAAATGGTAACATATAATTATTTTTAATCTGTATTTATAACTCCAATAATCATCTTAATGGTGATTTATTTGCATTGGTTCTTGTTTCTCCTGTCATTCAACATTACTAGTTTTCCTACGTGTTTTGTCATTTGCTTTATCCTCTCTCCTGGTCTCCTGGTGCCTTAAGTTTATTTGTCCTCTCGAGGTTGGAAATATTCAGGAAGAGGTTTTTTTTTTTTTTTGTATTATCCAGACCATAAAGTAAGATAGAAATTTTGCTTTCCTTTAGAAACTCTCTTTGCATATGGAGAATATTGTCTAATCTGTTCTTTCACTAGTGATATAGTACTTCAGGGACCCTAGGATTTTGTGTGTGGTTGGTGCAGGTCTTGGGCACATTAGTTTTAGCTCAGTGTTTTGTGAAGATGCAAATCTTCTATTTCCTTCTCCATATAAACCTTAAAAACCAAGTTTCAATTTACTGAAATTGCCAAATACCCTCAGAACCCGTAACTTTTGCCCCTGCTGATTATATTTTATATACGTCATCATTTTTACCATACTGGGAATTTACCTTGTTTTCTTGGAGCTCATATACGATTTTTTAAAAATGTGTTTTAAAATAAATACTATGTTTTATATAGAATTTCTGAACATTTTATTGTAAAATACTATTTCTCAGGATAATTGGTTGGAGATATTATTAGATATAAAAGTCCCTTAAATATTTATAAGATAAACAAATAGAAATTTTCAAATAAAGTAAAAAAAAAAAAGTTCCATAAAATATTTGGTAAGGAAATTAATAATTCTGAGTTCAGCAACACTTGATAAATGCTAGAGTGGGTTTTGAACCAAAAAACACACGTATTTTAAAATTATTGGATGATATTTTTAAGTCAGAATGATTCTGAAAATTATTGACACTTTTTTTCCAGATGTTAAAAATGTTACCAAAATGATTGTGGTATTTAAGTTTGTGTGTCAACTTGGCTGGGCCTGGTTGAGTGGCTGGGAAGCTAGATGTAGTTATTCCCCATGGTAAGACTGGTTATTAACTCCATGTTGTTGTTGTTGTTGTTATGTGCCCTCGAGTTGGACTTGACTCATAGAGACCCCTCCTTGGGTTTCCGAGGCAGTATCACTACGGAAGTAGATTGCCCCATCTGCCTTCCAAGGAGTGGCTGGTGGGTTTGAACCACCAGCCTTCTGGTTAGCAGGCAAGTGCCTTAGGCACTATACTACCAGAGCTCCTAATTAACTCCATGGTGGACTGTATTAGAGCAGCTAAGCAGCTGCTTTAGGGATGTGGTCTGCTTCCCGTATATAAAAAGCAGTTTTGGGAATGGTCTCTAGCTTATGGCGTGCTTGAACCCTGCTTGTAGCCCTGTCACTATTTAGCAGTCTGCCATGCTCTGCTGACCTTGGGACTTTCGATGGGCTTGTACTAATGGCCTGCCGTGTGGTTGGGTGACATCAGGACTGGGCCATTTTATTTGTCAACCTTAGGCTTGTTAGCCTCAGCAGCCACTAGCTGCCTGAGTGAAGAGATGCCTCTAGTTTCAGTGGGCCAGGAGCAAGAGGCAGAGCGGAAGCCTAAGGCTGAGGGGCTTTCACCCAGCCCCTAGAGTCTGGCACTTTGAACTCGGACTTATAGCCTCATGAACTGTAAGAGAATAAACTGTTTGTTAAGGCCATCCCATTTATGGTATATTCTTGTCAGAGCAGCACCAGGTAACCAGAATAATGATTTTGCATTTTTGTTTGTCTAGCTGTTTAAAATTTAAACATCAAAAATGTCTGTGGAATGGGTGAATGATCTTTGAAAATCTTAGTGGTCATAGTAGGAAATATGTCCTTGTTTTCATCTTTACTCTGTAGAAGACATTATCTTATGAATTGAGAAAACTATTGTTTTTCTAATTCCCTTTAATAAGAAGAGTTCTTTTTTATTTTTTTAAGGCAAACAACTATAAAAATAGCTGAGAAAAAAAAATAATAATAATAATTAACTGAAGGCTATTTAGGTTCCACAAACATCTTTCATTCTAAAAAAAGCAACACAAATTTTTTTAAAATAAATAAATCTCTAATTTCCATTTTGGAAAATGAAAACATCATATAAGCTGTGTCATCAGAGACAAAGTAGTAAAGACATCTCCTTCCCTCAGGCATCAAGTTAATTACCATAATTCTTTG
>NW_006921956.1:2162882-2175593 GCF_000298275.1 Orycteropus afer afer
TGTTGAAACATCTCAGTGGGTATTCTGTCAATTCCTGTTGCCTTGTTTTTCACCAATTCCTTTAGCGCAGTTTGTAATTCTTCTTTCAGTAGCACTGGTAATTGATCATATGCTACCTCCTGAAATAGTTGAACATTGGCCAATTCTTTTTGGTTCAGTGACTCTGTGCATTCCTTCCATCTTCCTTTGATGTTTCCTGTATCGTTCAATATTTTGCCCACAGAATCCTTCAATATTTCAACTTGAAGCTTGATTTTTTTTCTTCAGTTCTTTTAACTTGTGAAATGTTGAATGTATTCTTCCCTTTTGGTTTTCTAACTCCAGGTCTTTGCACATTTCCTTATAATGTTTTGCTTTGTCTTCTTGAGCTGCTTTTGAAATCTTCCATTCAGTTCTTTTATCTCATCATTTCTGTTTGCTTTAGCTACTCTGTTCAAAACAAGTTTCATTCTCTTCTGACATCATTTTGGTCTAGTCTTTCTTCCTGTCTCTTCAATGACCATTTGCTTTCTCCATGTGTGATGTTCTTGATGTTATCCCCAACTTGTCTGTTTTTTGATCATTGATGTTCAATTCATCAAGTCAGTTTTTCAGATGACATCTAAATTCAGGTGGGATATAAACAAAGTCATCTTTTGGCTCTTATGGACTTTTTATAGTTTTCTCCAATTTCAACTTGAACTTGCATATGACCAATTGATAGCCTGTTCCATGGTCAGCTTCTGGCCTTGTTTTGGCTAATAATATTCAACTTCTCCATTGTCTCTTTCAATGTATGCAGTCAATCTGATTCCTGTGTATTACATCTGGTGAGGTCGACATGTGTAGCCATTTATTCACTGAAAAAAATGTATTTATAATGAATAAATCATTGGTCTTGCAAAATTCTATCATGTTATCTCTGACATTTCCATCACTAAGGTCCTATTTTCCAAGTATCAATGATTCTTCTTTGTATCCAACTTTCACATTTCAATTACCAATAATCATCAATACATCTTCATTGCATATTTGGTTAATTTCAGGGTGCAGAATTTGGTAAAAATCTTCAATTTCTTCATGTTTCTCTTTAGAGGCTTTTGCATAAATTTGAATAATAGTATTAAATGATCTTCCTTGTAGGTGTATGGATATTATCCTATCACTGACAGTATTGTTCTTCAGGATAGATCTTGAAACATTCTTTGCTATGATGAATGTGACACCATTCCTCTTCAATTTTCATTCCCAGCATAGTAGGTCATATGGTTATCTGATTCAAAATGGCCAGTACCAGTCTATTTCAGGTCACTATCCCTAGGATATCGATCTTTATGCATTCTGTTTTATTTTTGACAACTTCCAATTTTCCTAGATTCATACTTCATACATTCCATGTTCTAATTATTAATGGATGTTTGCAGCTGTTTCTTCCTATTTTGTGTTGTGCTCCATCAGCAAATGGTTATCCTGAAAGCTTTACTCTATCCACATCATTAAGGTCACTTCTACTCTGAGGAGAGTTGTATTTTGAGTGGCCTTTCAACTTGAGGTGCTCATCATCTGACACCACATTGGAAAATGTTTTGGGGCTATTCATAAGGTTTTACAGCAATATATCAGACAATGTTTCACTGTAATTCGTAAGGTTTTCACTGGCCAGTTTTTTGAGAAGTGGATGACCCTTTCTTTCTTCCCAGTCTGTCTTAGTCCGGAAGTTCCACTGATACCTGTCCACCATGAGTGACCTTAGTGGTATTTGAAATACTGGTGGCTTAGCCTCCAGCCAAACAGAAACAAGCAAGCCATCACAGTATGACAAACTGACTGATGAGTGGTCTGTCACTATACCACTCTTGAAATAACAAAATATTAGAAATGGAGAAAAGATTAGTGGTTTGTAGAGATCATTGATTGGGTTGGGGTGGAGGAGTGATGGGTGCATTTATAAAAGGCAACATCAGGGATCCCTGTGGTGATATAATTTTCTGTATCTTTACTCTGGTGGGAGCTGCATGAACCTAGACATGGGATTTTTCACTGAGCTAAATATATGTTGAAGTGCCAAGACTTACCAGTATGTTCGGCTCAAAGGTTTAGCACAGTAAGATTTCTCACCATCAGTTTTATTTCAGGATTAAGACATTTCAAATGATAGATTATGAAAAGTACAGTGTTCACCATTTCTTTAAATGGAACCTGCATTCCATTGAAAGGAGCATCCTCATTTGTACACATATTTAATTGTAAGGGAGACAGGAAAATTTTATCTTGCTATGTCAGTGTGAGGGTGGGTATCACAAGGTGTGGTGACAGTGAGTGATCTCCCTCACAACAGTTTTTGTCACAGACCATGAAGAGGTTTGGGTCTAGAATCTTTGTCTTGTCTGCTTTTTGTTTTCCTAAGAATAGAACTTACAATAGAGCTAGTAGCTTAGCTTTTCTTAGGAATATCTATCACTTTTTTCAGACACAGCATACAGCTCAATCTGAATATGCAGTTGAGTGCCCCAAGTTACTGCTACTACACCCAGGAACTACATGCCATGGAAGGAAGGCCTCTGGGAAATCTTCCCCATAACATTTGAACAAGAACTATCAGCCTAATGAGAATTGTTACATTTCAGTATATTTTTGCATTAGCCTATTGGGGAAAAAAGAAAGCTCATTAACTTGTTAATTAGAAAGCTAGACTTGATTTTCTCAGGTAAAGGGGAAAGATAACTAGGGACTTACACACTCATGTACATTGCTGGTTAACATTTGCCTGCATCTACTACAACAGTGATACAGTATCAAACTCGCAGGCAAGTTCCTTTTCTCATTTTTGGCCTTAGTAATCTAACATGTATTTCCAGCACTCATGTATAATTATATGAATGAATGCTTTAATAATCCATTTTCATTATAAACATAAGGAAAATAATTACATAATTTGAAACTAAAATGAAACTTAACCAAAATACTAGTAGGTGGAAACTGTGATAATTGTGTAAAATCTTAATAAACATTATTGCTGTAAAATGTTTCAGTTTATCAGAAAGTTGCTGTACTTTTGATATGTCAAGGAACCAGGAATCATTTCAAGTTCCCAAACAGAGACTCTCAATTAAACACTTAACAGTTGAGAAAAAAAATTAAGATATATCTAGTCTAAATGTTTGACAACTTACGTTATACCATGAGACTCAGATCTGATGAGAAAATTCCCTCTAAGAGAACAAGCACTAAATTTTAGTTTTTATTCTAAGGAGAGTTCTCTCTATAATTTATGATTCCACAATGAGATAAAAATAAAGCAAAGATAGATAGACACCTATGTGACAATGAAACAACCAATGCTCTTTAATGCCCACATTTTCACATTTCCTTTACAGATTGAATCTGATTCTGTCCAGCCAATGTATTACTTCTTCCCAAGCTGTTCCACATCACTTATGTCTCCAGATTTCATTATCAGGGCTCTCTCAATAGATAAGCTAAATGGTCACATATTTAATGCAATTTGATATCTGACACTGGAAAACACTCTCATCAAAGAAATCCCCCATCTGCCTTCCACAGCCCTTGAAATTGCATTATTTCAGGATATGCTTTACTAAAAGTCATCAAAACTCACTTCAAAATCAGTTAAAATGCAATTAATACTGAAGGAGATTTGGGATATCAATAGTACTATGTCTCTTTAAGGAGCTTTGGTAGCACAGTGGTTAAAAGCCCTCACTTGCTATCCAAAGGTTTGCAGTTAGAACCCTCCAGTCACTCCATGGCAGAAAGATGTGTCGGTTTGCTTCCATAAAGATTTGTTGCTTTAGAAACCCTATTGGCCAATTCTGTTCAGTCCTAAAAGGTCCCTCTGAGTTGGAATCCACACAACAATGGTGGGTGGGTATCTCTCTAAGTGAGTTTCCATAATTTATAGAATTAAGATTGAATGAAATCTTTTAAAATTGTTTTAAAAATGATATTTGTCGAATAAAAGGCATTCATAAAAAATGTTAGAAATATAAGGAGCATTTGGGAGAATCTTAACATTATAGAAGACTTTTACATAGCTTGTTTAGCCCTAAGAGCTCAATCAGTAAAGATAATTTAAAATACTTAAATATCATATAAGTATATTTGATTTAATGGAGCTCTGGTAGCGTAGTGCCTAAGGCACTTTGCTGCTAACCAGAAGGCTGGCTGTTCAAACCTACCAGCCACACCTCGGAAGGAAGATGAGGCAATCTACTTCCGTAGTGGTACTGCCTCAGAATCCTAAGGAGGAGTCGCTATGAGTCGGGTCTGACTCGACGGCACACAACAACAACCACCACACTTTGTAACCCAGAAAGCACTGAAACACTGTGTCAGTCATCTATTGATGCCTAACAGCCAGTATAAAATCTCAGTGCCATATAGTAACAGACATTTATTTCTTTTGTGTCTGCAGGTCATCTGGAGCCATTCTGTTAATCTCAGATGTGCTCATTTCATACATCTGTAGGTTGACTCACACTCTAAGCTCACTGCCCTTGAATCGATTCTGACTTGTAGTGACCCCCATTGGGTTTCCAAGGCTATAAAATCTTTATGGAAGCAGAATGCCTCAACTATCTACAGTGGAGCAGCTGGTAGGTTCAAACTAACCTTTTGGTTAACAGCCAAATGTCTTAACCATTGCACTACCAGAGCTCCTTGTAGGTTGACTGGTGGGTCAGTAAATTTAGTATGAGCTTGATTGAGCTTGACTCCTCGGGGCAGATTGGCCTCATATGTCTCTCACTGTCCTTGTGTCCATGGGCTAGCCAGGACCCTTTTCTCATGGCAATGGCAGAAGCACAAGAACCAAGTGGAAATACATGATGCCTCTTCAGGCTTAATGTCAGAACTGGCTCACTGTCATTCTTATGACAATTCCCCCGGAATCTTGTTACATATATAGATAATGATTCGGTATATATGAGGTGGACAAGATATTTTTCAGCAGGGGTTTAAGCAGGAATAAAACTGTTTGAAGCTATTTCTCATCCACATTTCATTGACAAAATCAAAATAAATTGCCCCAAATTCAAGACAAGAGGCATATATGCACTACCTATTTTGAACTATAACAAATCACATGACCACACTCAAAATCAACAGAGTAGGCATACAAACTCCTCCAATGGGGATGTGGGTTGCTAGTAGGAGAAAGAGCAAATATTTTTGTACAATAGTACACTGCAAAACCTGTTGTCATCTAATCGATTTTGACATGCAAAGACCCCGTAGGATAGAGAGTAGAGCTGCCCATAGAGTTTCCAAGGCTGTAATCTTTATAGAAGCAGACTGCTTCATCTTTCTCCTGAGGAGCAGCTAGTGGGTTCAAACTGCCAACCTTACAGTAAGTAGCTGAGTGATTAACTACTGCACCACCAGGGCTCCTTAGCATAGTACAAACACCTTTTTAAGTACCCATGGAGTGTCAACTAAAATTAATGGTGAACTTTGCAACAAAGCAAACCTCAATGAATGCCTCAAAGGAGGAATTTTATAGGTCCCCCTTTCTGACCACAATGCACAATGCAATAAAGTAAATACAAGTCACAAAATTTATATATAAAAAAATGTATGGTCTACAAGACTACATAATTGATTGACTGTAGTAAAGTAGGGAAAGGGATGATCTCAGAGAATCACTAAGTTTCCGGCATGCAGTTGGGTGGCCATAGCATATAATTTGTTCAGATGAAATAAAATTTGTTGCCTAGAATTAAACTCTGTCAGTTAACTGAATAGGAAAACATTTCACTGAGCTGTCTAAAATTACAATGGGCTGATGTGGAGATTATGTTTTTCTGTCACAACAAGGGCATTATGATATTGGCCCAAATGATAAGTTGAAAAGTTACAGCTCTCCAATGCAGGGTTGAAGATTATAGGTGGCCTTCGATAAAATGTCTGAGTCCAAACAAACTAAAATATACATAAAATAGTGGCTCTTCCGTAAAGCTAACTTTTTTATTTTTAAAGACTGACTCTTGTTATGAGATTGGATTCTTCTTATATTAATTGTCATTTTTTTCCTCTTAATGAAGTGCTCATGTGCCCAAAGGACAATATTTTTTGAACCTTGTTAGAAGTGTTTTGAAATTTTACTTTTTCCTAAAATCCAAACGTCTGAGAGAATTTATGTAGAGTTTTTAAATGTTTTCTTTATAAACTCTCAGGCAAGGAAATAACTGTTTTTGCTCCTTAACAAATCTTGGGCATCAGCATCCTGTACTACACACACAATGATTACCATATTTTTTCACAATAATGCACCCACAAAAAACAACATTCACACACATGTAATGTGCATAGTGCACATAGGAAGCTAATGTGTGAGGGGATTGCTGATTTTCAGAAATATATTACATGTACATTATTTGCATAACGAAGTCTATATTTTGAATAAGGAAATGATAGAACATCATTCTGAAAGGGACAGACTACAAACTCTTTAAATCCACTTCCCCTTCCTCTAGTAGGTCAGAGCAGTGCTACCTACTCCAGTCTCCCTTGCAATTGGGTGTGGTCTTATAACAGGCTTAGCAATATAATGTGTATGGAAGGAATGTCTGACATACCCAGAACTGACCTTTATGTTCTTCCAGGCCAGAGTCTCCTTAGCTCTCTTTCTTCTTACATCTGCTGACATTGAGCTCAATTCATTTTTATACTTTTATTTCTTGATTGTAATCCAGGCAGAGCCCCATGAATCATTCACTGAATATCCACATTCCCTACAGCACTGAGATATTCATTGGCTTTAATATTGAGAATGTTTGGCTTCAAGGAAAATACAATAAGGCTTCAAGGAGTGCGTGTTGTTGTTGTTGTTGTTATGTGCCCTCGAGTCAGACCCGACTCATAGTGACCCCTCCTTGGGTTTCCAAGGCAGTATCCCTATGGAAATAGATTGCCCCAACCTTCCTTCCAAGGAGTGGCTAGTGGGTTTGAACCACCAGCCTTCTGGTTAGCAGTCAAATGCCTTAGACACTACGCTACCAGAGCTCCTCAAGGAGTGCTTACTAAGGATATATTGAGTGACTCTCTGAACTCTAGTTGGGTGGGAAGAAGAAGAAGGTATGGTGACTCTCTCTGGCCCTTGTTCTTCTCAGAGCAATTACTTCATTCACTCTCTCTCATTGCATCCAAACAAACAAACAAAAACAAAAACAAACAAACAAACAAAAACCATCACTGCCATTGATTGAGTAAATTCCAACTCATAGTGACTCTATAGGACTGAGTAGCACCATCCTGTAGGGTTTCCAAGACTGTATGTACATCATTATGGAAGCAGACTGCCTTGTTGTTCTGGTTACAAAGTGCTGCTCTAACAGAAATTACCACAAATGAGATGGCTTGAACAAACAGGAGTTTATTCTCTTACAATTTGGAGGCTTTAAGTCTGAATTTGAAGTGCCAGGCTCTAGGGCCTGGGTGAAAACCCCTCAACCTTGGCTTTAGCTCTGCCTCCTCCTCCTGACCTACTGAAGCTAGAGGCTTTCTTCACTCAGGCACCTGCTGACTGCTGAGGCTGGCAAACCCAAGGGTGATAAGTAGAAAGGCACAGTCTCAATGTTACCAAACTACAAGGCAGGCCATTAATTGAAGTCCATTGAAAGTTCCAAGGATGGTAGAGCATGACAGGCTGCTGAACAACGACTCAGCCACATGCAGAGTTCAAGTGTGCTATAAGCTGACATTGGTCCCAAAGCTGCCGCTTATATACAGGAAGTAGACCACATCCCTAAAGCAGCTACTTAGCTGCTTGTGGTAGATTCCACCATGGAGTTGATTTCCAGTCTCATCATGGGGAATTACGACCACCAGCTGGCTAGCCATTCAACCTGGCCCAGCCAAGCTGACATACTTAAACTACCACACTCATTTTTCTCCCACAGAGTGGCTGGTGGTTTTGAACTTCTGACCTTTTGCTAGCAACCAAATTCTTTAACCACTGTGTCATCAAAGCTCCTTCTCATTGAAAGGACCTTTCTAATTTAGAGATTATGTGATGTTAGGTACTTATCTCTGCTTTCTTCCCTGACACCTTGAGTTGAATGTCAGTTTTACTGAAACAGATAATCTGACTAAGTATGAGATGAAATATTCAGTATTTTTCTTTGTAAATGGAAGAATATATACTTAGGCTGAAGAGAACAAAAGAGTTTCCTTAGGGAAACACTTTGAACTTCTTCTGAAGAAAAGAAAAAAATAAAAAAATAAAAAAAACACCTTTCATAATTTGAAGTTACGATGGTACTTATTAGTAAGTGCTTCAAGTCTCTTCACTTGCAGCAAGGCAGATTATGTTGTCTGTAATGATCCACAATTAATGCCCATGGAAGCAGCAGTCAAGAAATCAAATGATTTATTCCATTGAGCAAATCTGCTGCAAAAGACCTTTTTTAAAATGGTAAAAGGCAAGGCTATCAGCTTGAGGACTAAGGTGTGCCTGAGGCAAGCCATGGTTATTTTCAGTTGTCTCATATGCATTTGAAAGCTGGATGATGAATAAGGTAGATGGAAGAAGATTTGATGCAATTAGAATATGATTTTGGTAAATAATATTGAATACACCATGGATTGCTAGAAGAATGAACAAATCTGTTTTGGAAGAAATACAACCAGAATACCCATTAGAATGGATGATAGTACTATTTCATCTCATGTACTTTGGACACGATATCAGGAGGGACCCGTCCTTGGAGAAGGACATCATGATTGGTAAAGTAGATGGTTAGTGCAAAAAAGGAATACTCTCAATGAGATGGACAGTGGCTGCAACAATGGACTTGAATACAACAGTGATTGTGAGGATGGTGCAGGACTGGGCAGTGTTTCATTCTGTCGTACACAGGGCTGCTATGAGTTAGAACCAATGGTACCATAGTGCCTAAGGCACTTGACTGCTAACCAGAAGGCTGGCGGTTCAAACCCACCAGCCACTCCTCGGAAGGAAGGTTGGGCAATCCTACTTCCGCAGCGATACTGCCTCGGAAACCCAAGGAGGGGTCGCTATGAGTTGGGGCCGACTTGACGGCAAATAACAACAACAACAACAACAACAACAACAAATGATAGTTATGTTTTTTGACTAAGAAAAAGGAGCCCTGGTAGTGTAGTGCCTAAGGCACTTGACTGCTAACCAGAAGGCTGGCGGTTCAAACCCACCAGCCACTTCTCGGAAGGAAGGTTAGGCAATCTAATTTCCTAGTGATACTGCCTCAGAAACCCAAGGAGGGGTAGCTAGGAGTCAGGTCCGACTCCAAGGCACATGAAAACAACAATAACAAATTGAAGCAAAAGTTATTTATTTCTTTTCTGTCAGTGTGGTAGGGGTACTAGTAAAAGTATTTTTAGAAAATATTTCAAATTAAATATTATAGATGGTATGTTTACATAACAGCTATTCTAAGTAGAACTGACAGCTTAATGATTTCTTGTTTCCAGCAGAAGATTTAAACTCAATAAATTGTCCATTCCACTGAGGCTCTGCTGAACAAAGAAGCAGTGTTCCTTCAGTAAACTCTCTCTGAGTTTATGTAATAGACACAGATTCAAGTATACAAATTACTATTAAATTCCATAGAATGAATTTTATACAATATCTTTCTCTCTCTCTCTCCCTCATCCCATCTCCTGTTTTTATTTATTTATTTTTCTTCTGGGCCTGAAACTTTGTTTTTTATTTATATGCTCTTTCAAAGCCAACATAAAGGAAGAATTCAGGAAAACTCAAACCTGCTTGAAATACTGAATATCTTTTCCAAATAGTACCTGGTCCATCCTTGTTTCCCATTTCCTTCACAGTGTCAGACAGTGATGGCATGGGGTTATTTTTTTTATTGCATACTGTTGGACGCACTCTTCTCCCAACTAAATTACCAATTCAATTAATTCTTAAGATGAAAGTTTGTGTTTTTTTTTTTTTTTTAATTTTCATCAGATTCTAAACTTACCACTTGCACATCAAAAACAACCCAATTTTGACTCAGTGCATGAAACACTTATGGGAGATTTCCAGAAGAAAAACATCTTGCCTGGCAGATAATCACTTAATGATGTTAAAACAAAAAGAAGCCTGAAGTACTGAGCGGTGGTGGTGGTGCTGGTTGCTGTCCAGCTGGCTCTGCATCATGGCGGCCTTGTGTGCAACACAACAAAATCCTCTCCAGTCCTGCGTCTTCCCCATGATCTTTGACATGTTTGAGTCCATTAAAGATGCATGAAAAAATGTCATGTCCAGCAGATGATCATTTAATGATGCTGCAAATAAAAGCTGATATACTGGCTACTGTTTAGATAATGTTTCTGTGGTCCTGAAAATAAAGTTATGACATGGACCGTGACTAGAATAGTTACACTGCATGGGGTATCTTTTTAACTGGATTGAAAACTTAGAATAATAGTATTAGCTATCCTTTATTGAATGATCTTCTATATCTATTTCACTTCTACCTACCAGTTCTTTCCATAAGGTAGATACTGTTTTATAGATAAAAAAATGAGAGAACAAGTAACTTTGTTATGTTCATCAGATAATAAATAGTTAAGCCCAGATTCAAATTCCATTTCTGCTCTTTTCTCCATAATATCATGGAGAATGTCTGACAAGTCAATGCAATGATAAGATGGCTGAAGTGTTTAGTTGGAACAACACTGATGTTTATTTGACTGTACATAGACTTCTTTCATAGAAGCATGTGCAAAGTATATTTTTCTTTTAAAAAGCTTCAATTACCATATATTGCAGGGTTAAGTCAAATTGGCATATAAAGTGAATTGCGTTTCTTTTTTTTTGTGTGTGTGTGTGCGTGTGTGTAAACATTTAGGTTTTTATCTAACGTATAGGTTTACCCATCCAACTGCTCCTTTAAACAGTTTCAGGCCTGGCGCAAAGAACCTAAGACCTCAGTTCTCTCTCAGTGAGTCTCTCATTAGGCAGTAACAGGAACCCCAGGAGGAGAACTGTGTTGACGGTGTAACCAACTTTAAGTTGGCTTCGTGTTGTAGTTTGTAGGTATCATGGAGTTGGTTCCAAATCATAGCAACCCCATGTAACAGAAACAAGCACTGTCCAGTTCTGTGCTATCCTGACAATCATTGCTGTGCTTGCAGCCACCATGTCAATCCATCTTGTTGAGTGCCTTCCTCTTTTTCACTGACCCTCTATTTTACGAAGCATGAAATTCTTCTCCAGGGACTGGTCCCTTTGGATAACATGAACAAAGTATGAGAGATGAAGTCTGTCTATTCTTGCTTCTAAAGAGAATTCCAGCAGTATTTCTTCCAAGACATATTTGCTCATTTTTCTGGCAGTCCATCGTATTTTCAACATTCTTCACCAATACCACAATTGAAATGCATCAATTCTTCTTCAGTTTTACTTTTCCACTATCCAGCTTTGATTTCATAGTATCACAGAATGATAGACTTGAAAATTACCTTAAAGATCACTTTATTCTATTCTCCTATTTTGGAGAGAGAATTCAGGTCCTAAAGGGTAACGCAATATATTCAAGACCACATGGTAAATTAGTAGCAAAGTTTGGGGGGCTTAACTCCTAGTGAAATGGTCTTTCCAGTCTCCACTGAGATATGTACTATCTGGATAGTTGAAAAAAAAAAATAACCTTTTTTTCTGAATTACTTCATTTTTCCACATGTATTTCATATCACATGTGTTATATGAGCTATGATTGGGAGCTATAATGACTACCTTGATATGTATGTTTTGTTTGTCATGTTTATCACAACCCTAGGATTTTTTTCCTTTTCATAAATGAGTCATGAAAATCTTTGCTGATGGTACTTAGTGATGAATTCTTGGGAAACCTTGAGATAACATCGCTCAGAGATTTGAGCAGGAGTTGGATTCTTTTAGGATGTTCTTCTTTGTCATGTGGTAGTAAAGGAGATCATTTTAATGCAGAGATTGACAAGTTGACCCCCAGATAAAGCTTTACTAACATGGAATTCTGTTATGTCTGAGTAAGTTCCATTTGATGAACTAATTACATTTATTATTACTAATTATTATTATTATTTTCTCTGTGTCATGGATTGAATGGTCCCAAAAATGTGTCAATTTGGTTATGCCATGATTCTCAGTGGTTTGACAGTTATGTAATGATGTAATCATTCCCTTGATGTGATCAGATATGATCAACCAATCAGTTGCTAAGTGGATTAGTGTAGGATGCAAACCCTTAGTCAGATCCCAGCCCTGATCCAACGTAAAGGACTTTCTTGTGGTATGGCACACAAGTCCTTTTATCTTACAATAGATAAAAGGAAACAGAAGTGATCAGAGAAGGAGGGACCTCATTACCACCAAGAAAAAAGAACAAGGATCAGAATGAATCCTTTAGATTCCAGATCTCTGCACTGAGAACCTCCTGGACCCAGGGGAAGATGGAGGACAAGAAATGTGGCTATCTCCAAGGAAAGTCACATCCACAGATACTGAAAGGAGACTTTCCTCAGAGCCAACAGACAGATAAAGTTTTTCCCTGGAGCAGATGTCCTGAATTTGGACGTTTAGCCTTCTAATCTGTGAGAGAATAAATTTCTATTGTCAATACCATCCACTTGTGGTATTTCTATTATAGCATTGTTGTTGTTATTTGCCATCGAGTTGGCCCCGACTCATAGCGACCCCTCCTTGGGTTTCCGAGGCAGTATCACTACGGAAGTAGGATTGCCCAACCT
>NW_006921956.1:2176128-2186305 GCF_000298275.1 Orycteropus afer afer
ACAACTGCCATGGTTATAACTTATAACTTTTTACGCCACTACTTTGTACTCATAAGTAATATAAAACCTGAAAAAAATCACACTCACCAAAAAAAAAAAAAAACAGTCAGTGTCATGTTTTAAATAGACTTTTGTAGAATTTACTGATATTGGTGATGGTTTTCCTCTTCATGTGAGACACAAGGGAGGTAGGCATTTAGTGGATGAACTCTAGCAGGCGGCATCAGCTACACCATTGTTAGTCAGTGTCAGCACATGTAACTCACAAAAGCTTCTGGATGAAAAATACGAGTCATTATTCTTCATTGTTAATGGTCTTTTTTTTGTGGTTTTTATGCTTATGTTTGTTAACAGTAATTGCTTTTCCTCTACTGTTTGTTTTTAATGAGATCCTTAAAAAATGGAGCACTAACTACTTTAGGTTTTTTTTTTTTTTTTCTCACTTTGTTTATTATAGAGAGAAGAGGAGACAAAACTAGACTCCGTCTCTTTAAAGGGAAAGCTAAACCTGTTTTTCAGGATTATAAGAAAGAATACACTGATACTTTTGGAATGATGTGAGTGAGATATTGAAAACGGGAAAGCATCAAGGCATTGTATTATGTGTGACTTGGGTCACAGTAATCCATGAAGATGCTATCTGACATATCTACTTTTTTCTGTCATAATTATAATCTCGATTCAAAACTGTCTATGGAAGAACATGAAATTGATTGTTTATAAAGAAAACTACACTGCATTTCTCTATAGACTGTAATAATTTAGCACTTTCTTCTCTGTTTTTTATTGGATAGATTAATAGCTGCTGTTGAGTTGATACCAACACATGGTGACCTTATGTAAAACAGAACAAACTGTTACCTGGGTCCTGAGTCATCCTCACAATCGTCTGTAAATTCCAGTACAGTTTTGCAGCTATTATCCAATCTATGTCACCAAGGTCTCTCACACCATTGCTGGCCCTCTATGTCACCAAAGATGAAGTCCTCCTCCAGCAATTAATCCCTGCTAGTGATTTATGTCTAGAGCAATCAAGTCATACAATGCTTTGCTGTAATCCAGGAGGTTTTCATCGGCTAATGTCCAGCAGTAGATCGCCAGGCCTTTCCTCTTCTTCAAGCTTCATCACACGATAGTCATCTTTGTACTTTATATCATCAGTACATAGTGAATGGTTTGTTTATTTTAAAGGCTCAGTGTTTAATCATTGAATGAATAAATGTAACTACCATTCATTTAAGGACTGAATGAGTGGAATGATTGCAGTCTACAAATTGACAAAGCATATGTCAAAAATATAAGTAATTATTGTTTTTGAATGCATTTTATTGAAATATAATTTATGTACAGTGAAAATGCAAAAACTAAAGTGACATTAGGTCAGTGCATTCCCCCCCTCCTGCAACCAACAAAGAAAGTTTCCTTCCTTACATAAACCTTTCCTTGACCCTCCACAACAACAAACAAATACTATATTTGTCCTGTGATTGACTTATTTGACTCAGCATAATGTCCTCCAAGTTCATCCATGTCACATGGTGTTTTGCTGACTATACACTATTCTTTAGTGTTGCATAGTATTCCATTGTGTGTATGTACCATAGTTTGGTTACCCATTCTAGTGATGATGGGCATGTAGGTTGTTTCCATCAGATTGCTATTGTAAATGGTGCTGTTATGAACATGGGTGTACATATATATCTGTTCCTGTCCTGGCTCTCACTTCTCTAGGATATATACTTAGTAATGGGATTGCTGGGTCAAATGATATATCCAATTCCAGCTTTCTAAGGAACCACCATACTGCTTTCCACAGTGGTTGTATCACTTCACAGTCCCACCAGCAGTGTATGAGAGTCCCAATCTCTCCACATACTCGCCAGCATTTGTTATTTTCTATCTTGTTGAACTTTGCCATTAGTGCTGGGGTAAGATGGTATCTCATTGTTGTACTGATTTTCATCTCTCTTCTGGCCAGTGATCATGAGCATCTCTTCATGTATTTGCTGGTCACCTGAATATTCTCCTTGGTGAAGTATCTATTCATATCTTTTGCCCATTTTTCAATGAGATTGTTAATACCTCTGCTGTTGAGGTATTGAAGTTTTCTATAAATCTTAGAGATAAGTCCCTTGTCAGATATGTAATTATCGATAAGTAACAACTTGTTGTTGTCATTTTGTTATGTGCTTTATCATTGATTTCTTTGTTCCATATAATATTCTATGCTGAGTTTGTTTGTTTTGTTTATGAATCATTTATCACTTCCTTCATTGCTATTGTTTTAGTATTTGCTAAACATTTGTGCTGGACCTCTTTTTCATTCTGATATGAAGGTTTATAATTTTTCTTTGAGGTTACCCTGTGATTGATTGTTTTCTTTCCAAGTTTAGAACAGTCTATTCTATCTTGTAGTTATCTTGACTTCCCTACCATTTAGAAGTTGCATAACTACACAATTTTTTCCCTCTTTTTGGTTTGGAGTTGTCCTCATTTTTCAATTGATGTCTCTGGCTCCCTATGTACAATCTTGTCAGCTTATTTACTTGCATATTCCTGTAACTGGGCTGGTTTCCTGGTTATATCATCATATGTGTCAGTTATTGTTTGCTGTTGTTAGTTTTCCGTCCAAAGGATTACCTTTAGCATCTCTTGTAAGATTGGCTGGCTTTAACAAATCCCCTTAATTTCAGCTTATCTAGAAATATCCTAATTTCACCATCATATTTGAAGGACAATTTTGCTGGGTATATAATTCGTTGTTGAAAATTTTTCTCTTTCAGAGCTTTATATATACCATCCCATTGTCTTCTCGCCTGCATTGTTTCTGCCAAGAAATCTGAGCTTAGTCTTATTGGTTGTACCTTGTAGGTAAATTTTCAATTTTCCTGTGCTGCTTTCAGGATTCTTTCTTTGTCTTTGGTTTTGGTGAGTTTGATGATGATGTGTCTTGGTGATTTTCTTTTGGAGTCTATCCTGTTTGGGGTTCGTTGGACTTCCTGAATGGATATATTCTCATCTTTCATCATACCAGGACAATTCTCTTCCAACAAATCTTTGACAATTTTTTCTGTGGTTTTGTTTGTCTCTTCCTGTTCTGGAATTCTGATTACATGTAGGCTATTCTTTTTGATGGTATCTCACATGAACCTTAGGCTTTCTTCATTTTGTTTTGATCTTTTTTTGATTGATCGCTTTCCAAAGAAGTATTCAGGTATTTGCCTTCAATTGCACTAATTCTGTCTTCCATTGATTTAGTTCTACTCATTTGCCCATTCAATGTGTTATCTATTTCTGAAAATTTAGTATTTCTCTTCTGGGTTTCTGTCTATAGATTTTGTATCATTTCCAATATTTCATTGATTTTGTCATTTTGTTCTTAAATTGTCTTTCAAAATTGTTCTAGGATCTTCTCTATGTTTTCCTCAATTTTGTCAGTGTTTTCCTTGATCTGTCTCTAAATTCATTGAAGATACCTAAATATAATTATTTTGAATTCCTTATCAGGGAGTTCCAATGCTGCATCTTCCTCAGTAATGTATTTTGGTTCTATATCCTGGTCCCTTGTTTCTCCTGCTTTATCTTTCCTCTTTGTGTGGACTGTGATGCTCTGTTGTTTCCGAGGCATTGTGACGTTTTTGTGTTTATATTTAATTGGTGACTGTATGTTGGAGTGACTTGCCCACAATTTTTATTTTCTTTGTATGTTATCTATGTAAGCAGGTTACTGTGCTGTGCTCCTCTATTCGCTAGTTGGCAGCACTTATACACTCATCTGTCTCCTTTCCCATTGTCTGCCTCCCATAGGTCCCTGCCATCCTTGGCTGTTGTTGTTGTTGTTTGCCATCAAGTCGGCCCCGACTCATAGCGGCCCCTTCTTGGGTTTCTGAGACAGTATCACTACGGAAGTAGGAATGCCCAACCTTCCTTCCGAGGAGTGGCTGGTGGGTTTGAACCACCAGCCTTCTGGTTAGCAGTCAAGTGCCTTAGGTGGCAAATGGAGCCTATTCTTAGGTCCCTGGAATCCAGATGAGAATGCTATCACTTTAAAATCCAAAATGGCCACCACTTGTAAACATTCAAAATGGCTGCATCCTCATTCACTTTAAGTATCAAAATGGCCACTGCTTATGAACATTCAAAATGGCTGCATCCTCAGTCACTTTAAATATTCAAAATTGCTGCCTCTTGTAAACAATCAAAATGGTTGTGCCTTCTGAACAGCTGAGAGTCCACAGCTCAGGTTGTCTCCATCCTTGCTGTTTCCCTTCCTAGTCATAGGCCACCAGCACAGTCATCCCTGCAGCCCTTGATGACCAGGGCTGATCTTTAGGTCAATTCTCAGATCCCAACACCAGTTGGAAATATTCAGGCTCTTGATCCTGTCCAAGTAGCTGACAGTCCACTGCTCCAACCATCTCTGTACTCACTGTTTTCGTTCAGCTTTTTCCACTAGTTGGTGCCTAATCCACTTCTGTATACTTCCTTTCAAAGCTCAGGGCTCCAGGATTATCTTCTGTATCTCTGTCATTTAGTTACTCTTTTCTTTTTTGAAGAGGGTCTGTGTAGCTTGTCTGTCTATTTTTCCATCTTACCAGAAGTCCTTGAAAAAAAATATAAGTAATAAAATTTATAATCAACATCTTTATAACATAGATAACACAGATTTCTTTACCTGTGCTCTTGTGTATTTGTTTCCTGTGGCTGCTGTAACAGATTAACACAAACTAGTTCACTTAACAGGAATTTATTCTCTAAAAGTTCACTTAAACAGGAATTTATTCTCTAAAAGTCCTGGAGACTAGAATCTGAAATCAAGGTGTTGGCAGGATCATGCTCCCTCTAGCCTCTGGATTGGAATCCTCCCTCTGCTCTGCCTAGTATCAGGTGGCTGTTGTTCCTTGGCATTCTTTGAATTTCTGCTGCAGCACTCTAATTTTTGTCTCTGTCTTTACATGACCTTCTTTCTTCTGTATATCCCTGTGTCTCTGTTTTCTTATAAAGACACCAGTCATTCAATTAGGCACCACTGTAATCCAGTATAATCTCATTTAAATTTAACAATTGCATCTATCAGTACCCAATTTCCTAATAAGGTCATATTCTGAGGTTATGAATTGACATGATTTTGAGAGTACACTAACCCAGTACACACTGAATGAGTTTATATCCTGGCAACATCGCTTAATTGTTATGAGACCTTGATATAAAGGATAAGATACTTTTTATATCCCTAAGCCTCAGATATGTAAAGCTTGTTACACATGTAAAAATAAAACAGTGCTATTACTAGCTACCTCATGAAGTTGTAGTGAGGATTACCAAGGAAGAGTGTAGAAGAACTGAGGCATTTGAGTTGCGGTATTGACAAAGAACAGTGTTGTACCACAGACTGCTAGGGAAATGAACAGATCTGTCTTTGAGGAAATAAAATCAGAATGCTCCTTAGAATCGAGAATGGCTGGAGTTCCTCTCTTGTGCTTTGACCATGTTTTCAGAAGGGACTATCTCTGGAGAAGCACACCCTGCTTGGTTAAACAGAAAGGAGGAAAAAGGAGTAGACCCTCAATGAGATGGATTTACACAGTGGCTGGGTTCAAGCATAGAAACAATCGTGAGGATGGTGCAGTGTTTGATTCTGTTGTACATAGGTTCACTATGAGTTGGAACAAACTCAATGGCACATTACAACCACAACAAATATGAAAAAGTTTTTGCATAGCACCTGACACATTGCCTGTACTCTAATAAGTGGCTCTCTGAAGTAACCATCAGCATAGTACAGGAATAAAATGCCAATGTAAAATTCCTACACACAGTTTTATGAGACACCAACAAATGTGAAGCTGTTCTGTAGACCTAAGAGTATGACAGAATATGTTTAGAAGTTGTTCATAGGATTTCTTTCTGGATAATCCATTATTCACATAGTATCATAGCAAGTGCCTTGTTATATAAATCAAAACATGTAATAACTTAAAAAGGTGAGCATTTGGTGTGGGGAGGTGGAGTAGGGCAAAGATGTGTTGAGGCCTGACTTATACTATTCCAAAGGGCACAGTTTGAATAGAATGAATCCAGGAGAAGAAATGGACATGGCCTAAATCCCCTTTAAGGAGCACTTTGTGTATACTGTTTATTGCAATCAGATTTGCAATAATATTTGGAAAGTAGGTAATTAGAGGCTAATGGCAGATATATTTACTTAATAGACAGGAGAGTAAAGGTCAACTTTAAATTCCTCATAAAATAAAGTAATAACAATAACAGTAGCAGCAGCAATAATAATACTAATCACCTCACAGGAATTACTTCTCACACTATTCTCAGTATGTTCCATTACACTTAACCCTCACAACCCACTGAAAGACATACTATTAGTTTCCTGAAGATAAAACTTAGGCAGAAAGAAGTGAAATATTGATGAAGTGCTACTAAGTGAGTGATAGAAAAAATGCATCAAAAGTAGGCAGTTTGACGCAATTATCTGTAATCTTTATCTTGTATGATTCTTAATGCATTAGAAAAATAACAGTATTTTATTCTTTTTACTTTCTGGATTGTGAAGATAGGAGCCCTGGTAAAGCAGCAGTTGAACACTCAGTTGCAACGAGAAATGTTGGTGGTTGCATCCCACCAGCCCCTGTGCAGGATTAAAGTTTGGAAATCCAGTTAAGCAGTTCTACTTTGTCCTCTGGGGTCTCTATGAGTTAGAATGGACTCAATGACAGTAGGTTTACAAGGCTGTGGAAAGACTCGGTAGCTCCCTGCATTAGTGAGTTGTATAAAGTTAAGGATGAGTTAGTGCCCAGCTAGAGGTGAATGTGTGGTCCTTGGTAACTATTCAGTTTCCTCCAGTCAATTCTAATTCATGACTATGAAGCTTAAGTTTCTTCTTTCAACATCATCTACTGGGAATTTATTTTGTGTGTACTAGGCATTAGGCACTCTGAAAACTGGGCTTTTGGAATCTTGTCTTTCAAGGTCGACAAATGGTTAAACAAACTATCAGGTATCCTCTCCTCCCCCCATGACTGAAAACAAGATGGTACACTCCAGGTAGAGACATACTGAAAGTGAGGAAACAAGGTAATCATTAAAGTAATGGAACTCACAGGACATTCATCTTGGTTCTCTAGCACTGCTGTAACAGAAATAGCAAAAGTGGATGGCTTTAAAAACAGGAATTGATTCTTTACTATTTAGTGGGCTAGAAGTTCAAATTCAGAGGGCCAGATCATAGCACCTCTCAACCTTGGGCTTCAGCTTTGTTTCTTGGTCCAGACCTACAGGAACTGGAAGTTCCTTATAATTCATGCACCTACTGGCTGCTGAGGCTGAGGAACCCAAGGTCAGCAGGTAAAATGTCACAATCTCAAGATTATCAACCAACACAACAGGTCACTGGTTCAAGTCCAGAAACTAGAGATGAAGACTCCTCCAAATGTAGGATCCAAATATGCCAAAAAGGTAAAGACCTTTGTCATATTCACCATGTATACTGGAAGCAGGCCAAGTCACAAAATCTTATCAACTGATTAGGTGCTTAGAGCCACCATGGAGGTGATTATTATCTCATCATGGGTAATAAATACATCCAGCTGCCATACCATTGAAAACCACAGCCCAGCCAAGTTGACACACAACCTTAACTACTACAACTTTAGTACAAATTTTATATAAGAATCAGCATTTTAACTAGATGTTAAGTAATCTGCTGTGTTTTAGATGCCCTAGAGTTGGTTTTTACTCATAGTGACCCTACACACAACAGGATGAAACACTGCCTGCTGCTGTGCCATTGTCACAATCCTCGCTATGCTTGAGCCATCGTCATAGCCATTGTGCCACTCCATCTCTTTGAGGGTCTTCCCTTTGTCACTGACCCCTTACTTTGCTAACCAGGATATACTTCTCCAAGAATTGTTCCTTGCAGATAACATAACCCAAGTATGAGAGAGCAAGTCTGTCCATTCTTGCTTCTAAGGAGCATTCCACCTGTACTTCTTTCAAGACAGATTTGTTCATACTTCTAGAAGCCCATAATATTTTCAAAATTCTTCATCATCTCCATAATTCAAATGCATCAATTCATCTTCCACCTTCCTTATTCATTACTCAGCTTCCACGTGCACATGAGGCTGTTGAAAAGACAATTCTTTGGGTCGGGTGCCTCTTAGGCTTCAAGGTGACATCTTTGCTCTTTGACATTTTAACGAGGTCTTTCAATGCAGATTCACCTAATACAATATGTTGTTTGATTTCCTTACTGTTGCTTCCATGGGTGTTGATTGTGGATCCAAGTAAAATCAAATCCATGACAACATCAATCTTTCCTCCATTTATCAAAGAAGCTAGTTACATTGATTATAAAACTTAAATCATTGTTTGCATTTTTTACCTTTGTGGACAGGGTTAAAAAATGAAAAGTACTGTCAGTATTTGTTTTTCTGCACAAACTGCTATATTTGGGTTTTATCTCAATTCCCCTGAAAATATATTAATTAGGAAAATCAAGATCACACTGATGGCCAGGTTGAATAGTTAATGTATTTTGACACAAAATATATAATGAATCAAAAATAAATTTTAACTAGTAAAAATAACCCATCCACAAGGATAGTGTGATTTAATAGTCTCCCTTTTTAAGTGAAAATATTTCAAGCAAAATTAGCAGCACATTTTGTTCTTTTTCTATGTGCTAGAATGGCATAAACCCCAGGAGAGATAAGTTTCTTTTGTCTAATGTAATTGCTTTTTGGGAAACAGACCAGTGTAAAACCACCTGACTCTAATGGATAAGACCGTAGAGGTAGAACTGAAAGTATGACAAAAGGTGGGATTAACACTGATATGGTACATGACTTGGAGTCCCAAGGATAATTTGAGATATGTTTTCACCCTTTTCGATATCCCTTTAAGAATAAACCAAGCAACTTATTATAGAGACCCAGAAATAATGTTCTTAATAAAAAATAAGTCCATGAACATCATCCTTATAGCCAACAACATCCTTTCCTTAGAAAAATACATCTAGATTTTGAGAATTTTACCTTATAGTACCAAGGGAGGGAGGAAAAAGTGGTGCTATTTTATTTTTTCTTTCTTCATGTCCAATATTGGGAACATGTGTGTGTATGTGTATGCATGGATGTACATGTGCTTAGTTATTTTAATAATTTCAAAGTAGTGCTGAATGAGGTTTCCTGCAAATTCCATTAGCCCAGAAGAAGCTGTCTAACCATTTTAATAAGAAGAGAGAATGGGGAAGCACTTTCATTTAAAAAATATTTATCGAGTGCCTTTGATGAACCTGGTGGTGTACTGCCTAAGGCATTTGACAGCTAACCAGAAAGCTGGCAGTTCAAACCCGTCAGCCACTCGTTGGAAGAAAGGTTGGGCAATCTGTCCATAGTGACATTGCCTTGGAAACCCAAGGAGGGGTTTCTCTGAGTCGGATCCGACTCCATGGCAGTGGGTTTGTTTTTTGGTTTTGATGAACCAGACTCTATACAATGTCTTGGGTCCAAAAGAATGAACAAGACATAATCTTTGTCCTCAAGAAATTAAAACTAGGCAAAGAAATTGGGCAGGAAGAGAATGGTTCAAGATAACCTTGTTGTTATCATTAGGTGCTATCAAGTAGGCTCCAATTTATAACAACTCTAAGTACAACAGAACAAAACACTGTCTGGTCCCGTACCATGCTCACAATCCCTGCTGTGATTGAGCCCACTGTAGCACTCACTATGTCAACCCATCTCATTGAGGGTCTGCCCTTCTTTTGCTGATCTCTGCTTTAGCAAGCATAATCTGCTTCCCCAGGGACTCATACCTTATCTGACAACATGATCAAAGTAAGTGAGGCAAAGTCTGGTGATTCTCACTTTCAAGGGACATTCTAGCTGCACTTCTTTCAATATGGATGTGTTCATTCTTCTGGTAGCTCATGGTATTTTTAGTATTCTTCACCAACACCACAAGTCAAAGATATTAAATCTTCTTTGGTCTTCCTTATTCATTGTCCAGCTTTAACATGTATATGAGACAATTGAAAAAAACATGGCTTGGGTTAGGCCCACCTTAGTCTCCAAAGTGACATCTTTGCTTCTTAACACTTTAGAGAGGTCTGTTGTTGTTGTTGTTAAGTGCCGTCGAGTCGTTTCGAACTCATAGC
>NW_006921956.1:2189635-2197460 GCF_000298275.1 Orycteropus afer afer
CATTTTGCTGGGTTTTAAACACCAGAGGCTCAGCCTCAAAACTCATGTCTACATGTCAGCACAGTAGGACAAACTGACAGACAAGTTTGTCTTGCTGTTGGAGACCTCTCCTATCACCCCCACCTGGGTCCCCATGGCTGACTGTTACTCTGTCTGGCTTTCTGGCTTTTAATCCCCTTTCTCCTGCTCTTCCCACCTGCTGCTTTGGGTGTCCCTGAGTTGTCTCTCATCACCTAATCTCTTTGGCTGATTTCTCTTGTCTCTGGCTTCCTGGCTTTTAATCCCCTTTCTCCTGCTCTTCCCACCTGCTGCTTTGGGCATTCCTCAGTTGTCTCTCCTCACCTGTATCCCTGGGGTTGACTGCTTTTCTGTCCAGGTTCCTGGCTTCTAATCCCCTTTCTCCTGTTCTTCTGGCCTGCTGTTTTGGGCGTCCCTGAGTTGTCTCTTCTCACCTGTAAGCCTGGAGCTGTTGCAGCATATTTGCCGAGTGTAATATGTTATCTAATTTTTTTTTTTTTTTTTTACTGCTGCTTCCATTGGTGCTGATTGTAGGTCTAAGTAAAATGAAATCCCTGTCAATTTCAATCTTTTCTCCAGTCATCATGACTTTGCCTATTTGTCCAGTTGCAAGAATTTTTGTTTCTTTATGTTGAGGTATAATCCATACTGAGGACTGTAGTCCTTAATCTTCATCAGTAAACTCTTGAAATCATCTTCACTTTCAGCAAGCAAGGTTGTATCATCTGCATGTCTTCCAATCCTGATTTTGCATTCTTCATATAGTTCAGCTTCTTGTATTATTTGCTCCATGTAAAAATTGATTATGTATGGTGAAAGGATATTACCCTAATGCACACCCCAATTTCAAACCATGCAGTATTCCCTCATTCTGTATGAACTACACCCTCTTGGTCTATGTACAGGTTCTTCATGAGAATAATTAATTGTCCCAGAATCTCCATTCTTCTCAATGTCTTTGGTCCAAAAGAATGAACAAGACATAATCTTTATCCTCAAGAAATTAAATCTAGGCAAAGAAATGTGGGCAGGAAGAGAAAGATTCAAGATAACTTTGTTGTTATTGTTAAGTGCTGTCGAGTAGGCTCCAACTCATAACAACACTATGTACAACAGAACAAAACACTGTCTGGTCCCGTACCATCCTCACAATCCCTGCTGTGATTGAGCCCATTGTAGCAGCCACTATGTCAATCCATCTCAATCCATTTCATTGAGAGTCATTGTTTTCCACAATTTGTTATGATAAACTTACATAATATTAAGTGTACAGGGTACTGGAACATGGAGTATGGGAAGACAAGATGGTAAAAAAAAGAAATGGCCAAATTCTAGAGTGACTTCATTGTAATACTACTGAGACAGACTGAGAAAGTAAAGTTCCCTCCACACAAACACTTATAGTGGATGAAGTAGCAGGGTCAATGAACTGTATTAGATTTATTGTTATTATTTAGATTTCATTAGTATGTATTATTTGCATAGATTAAAAGAGAAACCAGTTGAAGCTCTATTCCAATTGTCCATATTGATATGATAAGGTCTTGACTTTGGGTGATTACAGCAGGAATTAGAAAAAGATAAAAGGGGAAGAATTTTATAGATTGTGAAATATATAAACTCACTGCCATTGTCCAATTTCTATACATTTAAAAAAAACATTAAATGGAAGTGTTGCATTATAAATTGTATTTTTGCTTTTCTGCTCTTTAGAAGTGTTTTAAAGACTTGTCATCTTCTTTAACTTTATTTTAGAGTTTGAGTGAGAGATTTCTAAACTGTGAGGTATAATGAGAAATTTGGCCTATGCAGAAGCGCTCCATGGGGATGCTGGGTCTCTGTGGCTTACATGTGCTTAATTGGTGGTGAAATGAGTCTGGGGCTGAAGGTTGTGATGTGGTCCAGAAACTAGGGCACACATTGGTTGTGTGCTTCCTTTAGCAAGTAGTTAGCTCTGGGAGTATTCTTTCCACAGCCTTATTTAAATGTGTAAAAACACTACACAAAACCTGTGCAATACTTACAGTCTTTTACATCTAAATTTTCCCCTTGTTTTCACTGTTTTCAGATTAAGACCTAAATTAAAATGCTGGCTAGCTGGTGGACACACTCCAAAGAGTCAGCGGCAGGCAGGCAGGACAAGGGTGCCAGTTTCTTCCATGTGCAATAAAAACTATTTGTTTTAATATTTACATTTTTTTAACATTTTGTGTCATTTGTAAAAAAAAGAGACTTAAACATAAAAAATTAAAACATTACTAAAAAACTTTAAAATCTTATTTTAAGTTGTACTTATGTTGTCTTAAATGAAGGTTGGTGGCAAAGTCAATTCCTTAGTAAATCCAGGGTGGGGCATGGAGGTGAAGAACTAGTTTTATTTTTCTTTATGTTTTTAATTTCCAGTACCTTGAGGACTAAACTTTTATATTAAAAAAAAAAAAAAAGACAAAATACAAGAAAACAATTCTAGAAGGATGAAATAAAAAGACATATAAATGGTAAGCCACAATTTTTGTTCTTAGATTCCAGAGACATGTTTTTCCTCTGTCAAATTTTTGTCAAGGTTTCTAAATACTTACTCTCAATTTCTGTACAAACCTCTCCACCTTTTACAGAAAAGCTCTAGTCCACAGATCACCCTTGGAGTAGTGATGTCTTAGAGGATCCTGAGAGCAAGAAAGAAATCCCAGGACAATTTATATAGTTTGAAAACACCTCTACTTTATACCTTGCTTAGTCAGAGTTACCACTGTTTTCCTGAAATATCCCAGGGAGCATTCTGATTTATCTAAAACTAGAAAAATTGTCCTTTAGGTGCTAAAGCAGGAATTGATGAACTTCACAACTGAAAACTCTGTGTGTGTGTGTATGTATGTGCGTGCATGTGTACTTATAAGCAGAGGTATACTGAACAACAACAGGCTAAATGTGGGAGAAATTAGGGAACTTCATGACATTTTTTAAAAGTACCATTAAATCAAATAAATATGTGCTTTGAAAATTCTGGCAATTCTATCTCGTTATTTCAAAAACATCCAAGTAAAATTTGAAAATATGAAACCAAATCTATCCTGGGAATTTCCGCTGGGTGACATATTTTTGTCTTATCTGCCTTTCTGAGCAGTGAGCTTTTGCCCCTATACTTCTTTTCCTCTTACATTTTAGGTTTTTATGTCCTCTTATTGAATGATCAGCAATAGAATTATAGTCATTCCAATCTCCATTTTCTATAATAAGAGGACCACTATGTTTTAGCAAATGATGCCCAGAATTAAAAACATATCTCTAAATGTCTGTTGCCATTCATAAGGTTTTTCACTGCCCGATTCTCTGAGAAGTGGATGGCCCCTTTGTTCTGCTGAATCTGTCTTAGTCTGGAAGCTCCACCCAAACCTGTCTACCATGGGTGACCCTACTGGTATTTGAAATACCAATGGCATAGCCTCCAGCCTCACAGCAACACACAAGCCACCACACTATGACAAACCGACAGCCTTTGGTCATGTTGTCAGAAGGGACCATCCCCTGGAGAAGGGTATCATGCTTGCTAAATTGGAGGGTCAGTGAAAAAGGCGAAGGCCCTCAATGAGATGGATTGACACAGTGGCTACAACAATGGGCTCAGGTACAGCAAGGATTGTGAGGCTGGCACAGGATTAGTCAGTGTTTCATTCTGTTGTGCATGTGGTCACTATGAGGCAGAACTGACTCAAAGGCACCTAACAACAACAAATGCCCATTTTAGCCAAATGGACAAATGGATAGGGCCAGAAGCATTAGGGCCAGGGTCTTGGAACTATACCTAAAAAATAGTTGGCAATCATACTTTATTCATTTTTTTTTCTTTGTCTCTGTCTAATTTCTAAGCTATAAATGTGATTCTAGAAGTAGGCATCATATATGGTAAAACCAAATGTTAGGTGAACCAAGGGTTTCTAACATCTGAAATACCATACCATCTCCATATATTTTCACATTTACTCTGTCTTGGTTGACTTTAAAAGAATGTTAGCACTTCCTTTGTTTAAGCAACTACTGTTGTTGTTTTCTGCTGCTATCTAGTAAGGTCCCTGATTCCTGGTGACTCTGTCTTGGTCTGAAAGTTCCACCAAAACCTGTTCAACAACATATCAATGTCAAATCTTCACTAGAAGATGAGTGGTAGTTGCAGTGAGGTGCATTGCCTGGACATCAAGTCTTGGTCTCCTGCATGAAAGACAAAAATTTTACCACTGCACTCTATCACTGTCTTCTAAGCAACTATTATTTAGAACCAAATATTGGTACCTGTAGGAGTAAAAATAATGGGCACATACTGTAAGCATGTCTGTGCAGTTTCCAATATAGCTGTCACTACCTAACCCAAAAACCAAACCCACTGCCATGCAGTCAGATCCAACTCATAGTGACCCATCCTTGGGTTTATGAGGCAGTATTGTTACAGAAGTAGGTTGCCCAACCTTCATTCCAAGGAATGGCTGGTGAGTTTGAACCGTCAGCCTTCTGGTTAGCAGTCAAATGCCTTAGGCACTATGCCACCAAAGCACCCAGTCACTATCCATATGTGGCTATTTGAGTGTAAGTCAACAAAAATTAAATAGAATTGAAAATACAATCCCTCACTCACCATGGCCACATTCCTCATGCTTAATAAACACATGTGGCTTATGGGTGTTGTAGTTATATGTCTTTGATTGGTCCCCCACTCATGGCAATCTCATGCACAATGGGGTCAAACCTGGCTACCACACTGGAAAGTGGCGAAGTTGTAGAACATTTCCACAGTGAGCTAGAGGGCAGTGACCAGGTTCATCCTCCACATAAACAAGAGTGCATTCAGATTCTTGCTAAAAGTTTTGTCGTTCTGTATCTTTAAGATTATCTACAAATTGATTCACCCAAATGATTCAAATAGGTAAGGATAATAAAATGTATATAGTGAATCTGGTGATCATTTAATCATTAAAAGAATTTGCAAAAAAAAAGAAAAAAAAGAACATTGCTGTCTTGGGATCAGAGTGAATTTTAGGGGCTAATTTTGGGTCTGGAATAATTAATTCTGAGCTCTCTCACCCTAAACCCTCAATTTTTATACTGATTATTCCAGGTGAAAGTGGGCATCAAAAACAGCCACCAAGAAAATGAAGGCAAAGAGGTGGAAATGACACAAAAAATGTTAAAATATTTATCTTGGTCAGCTCTTGATTTGCAAAACAGAGGACAGTGGGAGATTTAAGATGAAATTTTATTGGTAATAATTTCATGTGCTTTATCTTTCTCTCATTTTCTTCTTTTTCTTTTATTTAAAGCCAAAAGCATTATTTTCTACCTAGGAAGTTCCTTAAGACCTCCAGAAAGAGCAAATGCAGTACAGTAACAGAAATTTAAAAATTATTTTGTTTTTCAAAGCCATTAGCAGGCTATATTTTGTTTCTTTCAGAGTGGATATCTTTCTTTATATTAAATGGTAGACCTTGTACACTTAAATATGCAAGCATATCTATCACCTAATGCTTGAGTTGAAAAGGATTTTCAAAATCATTATAGCTCTCTTATACAATGCAATAAGAAAACTGAAGACTTGTTTACTTACTAAACTATATTTTGCCCACTATTTTCTCCTTATTACAAGGGCAGTCACCCAAATCTCATTCATATGCAAATAAATTGTAAGCACATTAAAATATTATTATCTTTGTGGTAGAATTGTGTATATCTATCTCTCTCATTCTCTCTATATACCAAAACTCACTGCTGTCGAGTAGTTTTCCAGCTCATAGTGACACCTCCTTGGGTTTCCAAGGCAGTATGGTTATGGAAGTAGATTGCCCAATCTTCCTTCTGAGGAGTGGCTAGTGGATTTGAACCACCAGCCTTCTAGATAGCAGTCAAATACATTAAAGACAAACAAACAAAAAAAGAAAACTCATGGTCGCTGAGTTGATTCCAACTTAAAAAGACCCTATAGGACAGAGTAGAACTGCTGTACAGAGTTTCCAAGGCTGTAAATCTTTATGGAAGCAGACTGCCATATCTTTCTCCTATGCAATAAGTGGTGGGCTCAAGCTGTTGACCCTTTAGTAAACAGCCAAACTCTTTCACCACTTCACCACCTGGGCTCCTCGATGCACACACACACACACACACACAGAGCTCTCTCGCTCTGTCTCTCTCTCTATGTGTGTATATTTACCAAGGTATGTATTTGTGATTCAACAGTTCAAAATATATTTTTTGCTTAAGGCCCTTTTTCTTGAACAAAGGGGTGATGCTTTCACTACCTTTGAAAGCTCTGTGTTGCTGTATTTCAACATTGTTGTTGTTGTTGTTATGTGCCATCGAGTCATACCCGACTCATAGCAACCCCTGCTTGGGTTTCCAAGACAGTGTCACTACGGAAGTAGATTGTCCCATCTTCCTTCTGAGGAGTGGCTGGTGGGTTTGAACCGCCAGGCTTCTGTTTAGCAGTCAAGTGCCTTAGACACTACAGTTGTTGCTGTTGTTTGCCATCGAGGCGGCCCCGACTCATAGTGACCCCTCCTTGGGTTTCCAAGGCAGTATCACTACGGAAGTAGGATTGCCTAACCTACTACTAGGCTATGCTAGACCAGGGCTATCAGCCTAGAAAGACATCAAAGGGTGTATATAGAAAGGACTGGGAAGACTTGAGTCTAACCCTTGGCTCTTGTTAATAGTGCTAAAAGTTTATGTTGATTAACCTTCCCAGGAATCTACAAAATGAAGCTGAGATTACTTAGAGTGGTATGATGAAAATACAGTGAGATAACATCTAGAATATATCTGATACATGAGAGTCACCTGATAAATTATCAAGTACAAAAAGAAAAGCGGATTATTGTTCAGAGAAGGGGAAGAAACTACAATGGAAAACCAGCCATGATCACAAGCATAGTTGAGGATTTCTCTTTGACAGAATCCTCCAGCTCAGCATTTTCTGAAGGGTCTTTTGAGGAATAGGAGCCTCTTGATGTGATCAGAAAGGAAGAAGAGGGTTCTACGTTCAATGACACTTTAGATCTGTTGCTTGAAATAAGGAAACTTTAAAATCTTATTTAGCCCTAAATATACTGAAGTTATTTAACTGTATGATCATTTTCATGACCTTGAATATCTAATAAGAATTTTGTAGAACACAGTTTAAAAATAGTTTTCTCGGAATCTTGTAAGTTATTGTTTTATCACACCCACACTGCCACACACACACCTATTATTAATATAACAAAAACCAAACCAAACTCACTGCCATCGAGTTGGTCTCGACTCATCATAACCCTTCCTTGGGTTTCCAAGGTAGTATCTCTATGGAAGTAAATTGCCCAGTCTTCCTTCGGAGGAGTGGCTAGTGAATTTGAACCACCAGCCTTCTGGTTAGTAGTCAGATGCCTTAAGCACTATGCCACCAGAGACCCTTCCTTCTAATTCCAGAAATAATTCAAGGCAGCTTAAATTTTACTTGGAAATGTTCATCTTCTATAACATATAGCCATTGAATATAAAGGCTAACAAGACCTAAGAACTTATTTTCACTTGTTAAATACTCTCTATGGGAACTTTATATTAGTCCCCAGAGCAATCCTAGGACACACAATCATCTGTGAGTTCCCTGATATACTAATGGTTCTCTAGAGGGAGAAAGAGTGAGATGAATTTTAAAGAAATGGCTGATATAATTGTGGGGCCTAACAAGTACAAAATCTGTAGGTCAGGTGACAGGCTGGAGATTCCTTCAGGTTGGTGTCCCAAAATCCATAACACAGGTTAGTAAAGAGTGGAGGAATTCTGGGGG
>NW_006921956.1:2198250-2207818 GCF_000298275.1 Orycteropus afer afer
ATCCACCAGCCACTCCTCGGAAGGAAGATGGGGCAATCTACTTCCATAGTGATACTGCCTTGGAAACCCAGGGAAGGGTCGCTATGAGTCGGGTCCGAGTTGAAGGCACATAACAACAACAACAACTACTACTACTTTACCAAGCATGAAGTCCTTCTCAAGGGACTGGTTTCTCCTGATAACCTTACCAAAGTACAAAAGACAAAGTCTGGCCATTCCTACTTCTAAGAAACATTCTGGTTGTACCTTTTCCAAAAGAGATTTGTTAGTTCTTCTGTCAGTTCCTGGTATTTTTCAACATTCTTCACCAATAACATAATTGAAATGTATCACTTCTTTAGTCTTCTGTATTCATTGCCCAGGACTTCCACATGAATTTGAGGCATTTGAGTTTGGAGTACCTTAGTCCTCAAAGTGACATCACTGCTTTTTAGCACTTTAAAGAGGTCTTTTGCAGCAGATTTGCACAATGAAATGCATTGTTTCATTATTTGACTGTTACTTCCATGGGTTTTGATTGTGGATCTAAGTAAAATGAAATCTTCGACAACTTCAATATTTTCTCTATTTATTGTGATGTTGCTTATTGGCCCAGTTCTGAGTATTTTTGTTTTATTTATGTTGAAGTGTAATCCATAATGAAGGCTGTCGTCTTTGATCTTAATCATAAATGTTTCAAGTCATCTTCACTTTTAACACGTACCTGCATATCACAAGTTGTTAATGTATCTTCCTCCAATCCTGATTTTACATTCTTCTTCATATTGTCCAGTTTCTCAGATTATTTGTTCAGCACACAGATTGAGTGTCGTTGTTGTTGTTATGTGCCGTCGAGTCAGACCTGACTCATAGCTACCCCTCCTTGGGTTTCCGAGGCAGTATCACTACGGAAGTAGATTGCTCCATCTTCCTTCCGAGGAGTGGCTGGTGGGTTTGAACCTCCAGACTTCTGGTTAGCAGTCAAGTGCCTTAGCCACTATGCTACCAGAGCTCCCACAGAATGAGTAAGGATGGTGAAAAGATACAATGCCCTATGCACACCTTTCCCTACTGCCTCTTGATCCAAGCACAGGTTCCCCATGAGTACAATTAAGTGTTTAGGAATTCTCATTCTTTCAATGTTATCCATAATTTGTTGTGATATACACAGCTGAATCTATTTGCATACTCAATAAAACTCAGGTAAACATCTTTCTGGTATTCTTTGCTTTTAGCCAAGATCCATCTGACATCAGCAATGATATTCTTCATTCTACCTCCTCTTCTGATTCTAGTTTAAATCTCTGGCAGTTCTGTGTTGATACACTACTGCGAAGATTTTTGAATTATCTTCAGCAAAACATTATTTGCAAGACCGATGACTTATTCATTGCAAAAAATAATTTAAAAAGGAATATAAACAGTGACTATTCATATGGACATCACCTTATGGAATAGAAAGGAATCAAATCTACCACATATGGGAAAAGAAACAATGTAGAAGGACTGACTGTGAAAGAGACCATCAATTGCTCATTTGAAAGAATAAGCTGAAGCTGAAGAAAATTAAAATAAGTCCACAAGAGCAAAATACAACCTTGAGTATATACCACCTGAATTGGAGTCTATTTCAAGAAAAAATTGACATATTGAACACCAAAGACTAGCTGAATTGTGGTATGATATCAAAGACGTCATACGTGAGGAAAGCAAAACATCATTAAAAAGATAGGAAAGGAAAAAGCCAAAAATCTGTGTCAGGACTGAATCTTGAATGTAGTGTAGCCCAAGTAAATGGTAGAAAGGATGAAGTAAATGAGCTGAATTAACACTTTCAAAGGGTGGCTTGAGAGCACAAAAGCATTTGAGTGAAATGGATGATGACTGGGAGTTAGAAAAACTAAAGGGAAGAAGATGCTCAGTGTTTCTCAAGCTGAGAGAACTGAAGAAAAAAATCAAGTTTTGAAGGGCAATAGCAGGGGATTCGATGGAGAAAATATTGGATGGTATGGGAAGCATCAAAAGAAGATGGAAGGAATACAAAGTCACTGTACCAAAATGATTTTGTCAGTGTTCATATATTTCAGAAGGTAGCATATGATCAAGAACCAATGGTAATAAAGGAAGAAGTACAAGCTGTACTGAAGGCATTGGCAGAAAACAGGTCTCCAGGAATTGATGCAAGAACAATTGAGATGTTTCAACAAATAGAAGCAACACTGGAATCCCTTATTTATCTATTCCAAGAAATATGAAGACAGCTACCTGACGATCTGGCTGGAAGAACTCAATTATTTGTGCACATTGCAAAGAAAGGTGATCCAACCAAATGGAAAAACTATCAAACAATATTATTACTATTACATGCAAGTAAAGTTGTGTTTTTCTAACCAATAGAACATGGCCAACGTGAAGGAGATTTGTGGATTTAATTAAATTAATTAAAATGGAGATTATCCAGGATGGGTCTGAATGTAATCAAGTGAAATCTCTTAGAAGAACTGAGACTGTCACTGGAGTGAGAGGTTCACCTGTGTTTCTTGAAGAAGCGAACCATCATGAGTTCTAGAGTCATAAGAAACTGAGTTCTGTCCACAACCTGAATGTGTTTGAAAGAGCACTCTGAAACTCAGGTAGCCGTGCAATCTAGCAAATGCTTGATAGACCTTGAGCAGAGGACCCAGCTAGGCTGTTTCCAGGCTCTCGACCCAAAGAAGCTATGAAATATGAAATATGCTATGATTTACACTATTAAGCTTGTGGCAATTTGTTGTGCAGCATACCATACTATGGCTGTGATGAAGGTGGGTTTTGAACTCAGGCAGTTTAGCTTCTAATCAGCATCTGTACCCCGGTGTCACGCAGCCTCTCATAGAGGTAAAGACATGTACATGTTATGTTCTGTTTCTCAAGTTTTCTTTGTGACATGGAGATTTCATTCAATTTCTTACTTGAAAGTAAATCTCTTCTTTATACTATACAATGAAAACTGCAACATAGTCTTCTCTAAAATGGCACACATTTTCAGAAAATTACCTCAAGCACCTAAAATCCATTTCAAAACACATGTAATGAGTGCCTACTCAGTACAGAGTGTTATTAATCCTAACCAATTCATTGAGTATTGCTTTTCTTGTTCTCTTTTAATAAATTAGAACTAAATATAGTGCCTTGGCTAAATAGCCATCAGAGAAAATTCAAAAGTCCTAATTTATTAGCCTCTTAGATAAATTATGGCTTCTTCTAGATTTTTTAATCCATATCCATAGACTGCACATCTTCAACATGTTAAAGAACAAAGAAAAAATATCAGATGATTTTAATCATGTGTTTTCATATTCTACTTGGTGGTGCATTGATCAAATACAACTGTCAAAGGAAACACTGTAGTCAGTCTCTGTATTTATCCTTGAATCTCATTAGGGAATTGTATTTTTAAGAGGAATATATTTTTAAATTTATCTTTTCAATCCCCACGCTTTATAAATGTAGCACTCTATCTACCAAGAATTTGGAAACTTTCTCTCTAGTCAAGCTAAACATATATTTAAAAGAATTACTAATTTCATTTTCTTTCTGTTTAGTTTCATTTCTTCTTTCTTGAAATGTCTGTTTAAAAAGCTTTAACAGCCTTCGGTCGCACATGGTGTGTATGCTTATGGAGTGGGCAAACCAGCTTGAGTAAAGCAAGAATAAAAATAAACCTCACAGACCCGAACTCCAAACTTTTTGGGAGGTCCTCAATGGTGCTGCCTTCTTTTTCTTTTTTTCCCCCCACATTTCAATAATCCTTGTCTGAAACTAGGGAAGAAATCCTCCCACATACTCAAATGCTGCAAGAAAGGTGGCATTGTTCTACAGATCAAAGACTCAAGCCGGTCCTATTAGTTCTGGAAAATTCTTCATCTATGAGATTTGCAGGCTCTTTTTTGAGCAAAAACCTTCCTCAAAAGATGAGAATTACTGGATGTGTCTTGCTAAAGGATAAAGTTTACAGCTTCCTTTTGGCATTACGTTCTAAAAAGACAGACACTAAACACAGCAGACATTACAGGAAAGAGTAAAGCCCTCAGATGCAAATATTTACGTCATAGCTACTCAAGAAGCCATGAAAATAGAATACAACTTTCTAATGAAATCCCTTTGGCTTTATCTTCTTGCCGAATGTTTTCAAAACATACCAAATAGTCTCCTTCCCAAGGGATTGCTTTTATCAAGTTGTTTCATATGTTTGCATGAGTTCAACTATTCTGTATATTGTCTGTTAAAAGGAAAAATTCATAATATGCAGATGGGCTTTGTTTGAGAGTATTTACCAGTCTGGTTAAATATGTCAGTGTAGGATGTGTTAGTGTCTGAATGATATTTCAGCCCATGTAGTTGTTTTTAGATGCTGTCAACTCAGTTGCTACTCATAGCGATCCTATGTACAACAGAAGGAAACACTACCTGTCCTGTGCCATTCTCACAATTGCTTCTATGTTTGAGTCTGTTGTTTCAGTCACTGTGCCAACCACCTCACTGACAGCCAATGTAAGGAAAAGAGTAAAAAGCACAAGGCAATGAGGAACATAAAGAAACTAGCTCTCAATCCTTCCAGCTTTAAATCTTATGGTGTGATCGTTTTAATAAAATGTTAGCCAAATAAGTGAGAAGTAGCCAAGTTTACTGTTGCTTTCCAATTCATTGTGGACATGATTCAAAGAGGAGGTGGGATGTCACTTTGTCAGTGCAGGTTGCTCACAATTTCAAGAGGATGAGGGGAGTGAGGAAGCCATACCAAAGAATGAGAACTGTGTGAGTAAAAGACAAAAACAAACAAGCTGTATGCAGTGAATAGTAAGAATACAATTTCACTTGAATCCTGGGTTAGGTAGGTTGTTGCTATTGTTATTGTTAATTGCCCTTAAGCTGGTGACTCATGGTGACCTTATGTATAACAGAAGGAGATGTTGCCCTTTTTTGGACCATCTTCAGATCTTTGACATAATTGAGTCCACTGTTGTTGGTTCATCTCATTAAGGGTTTCCCTTGTTTTCAAGGGCTCTACTTTACCAAACATTTCTAGCCGTAGATCTTTCCTGATGATGTGTCCAAAACAAGCAAGTCAGGCTGCAAATTCAGATACATTATGGAGCCTAAGACATAATGTAAACACAAGAAACAAAGTGGATGCATGTTTTCTAAAGACATTCCCTATTTTTTTTTCCATATTAAACAATTAGAATTATTTTTTACTTCTACAAAGAAAACTTCTTCTCTCATCTGCATTCCCTCTCTCCTCTCTATAACATGAGCACAGAGTAATATTTTTCCTATAAGGAAAACAACAGTGCAGGCAGCTCAATAAACTACCATTGACACTTGACCTCCCAAAGGTACACACAGAGAGCTGGTCTGGGTGGTCTCTTGCTCTGGCCAAAGTGGTGTCGGCCAGTCAGCTCTGCCTTATTGTGGCCTTGTGAGCACAACAAGCCATTAGGGCCAGATCTTTGACTCTTCCTGAGAAGTTTATACCTTAGTTTCAGTGTAAACCAACCCACTGCCATCAAGTCAGATTCGACTCTTAATGACACCTCCTTGGGCTTCCGAGGCGGTATCACTATGGAAGTAGATTGCCCAGTCTTCCTTCTGAGGAGAGGCTGGAGGGTTTGAACCTCCAGCCTTCTGGTTAGCAGTCAAATGCTTTGGGTACTACACTACTAGAGATCCTGCCTCAATATTTATATTGCTATACAATCTTTTTAAAATAGTGCAAGTCAACCAATGTACATGTATGAGCAAGCATGTCCTTGTCAACTTCCAGCTAATAACTTCTGATAGTGAAGAGAAAGATGTCATAAGGCTGCAAAGATAAGAACTTTGAGAAAGGTAATAGAATTAGCCTTCAGGATTCAGTGTGTGGTTCCAGGTTCCCATACAGACCTCAGATTTGATCCATTTGCTAAGTGCTAAATCCAATCTATTTGCAATGCGTGTCCTTTAAAGCATTTCTAGCTGGAACTGATTTTGTATTTGAGAGTGAAACAATGTATTCTGGCAAGCTGATGCTTCCTTGGTGAAGAGCTGCCTTTTCAGGAGGTTGCCAAACACCCATCTTGACCTTTTAACATCTTTTCTATGTGCTGAATAGACTTCTTGCCAGTAGATCACTTTTCTTGCAGCATGCAATATGTTTGATAATAAACTTTTAAGCTCTATTTATTGGGCTACATATACAAAACCATTACTTTCCTGGAGAACACCAATATCTTATAATGAGGACTATAAAGGAAGGAAATTTAAAGAGCATTTGATACTTGGGAAAAAAGAGTAATCAAATCCCCTAGTATTTATTTTCTCCTGTGTGCCTGGCATTACAATATTAATTGATATCCACGTCTACTCATCTCATACATAATCATGTTATCTCTTGTGTTTGTTGTTGTTGTTATTATGTGCCGTCGAGTCGGCTTCTGTTTGTAGTGAGCTCTAAATAATTGTTTTCTTGGTGCTCAGGAAACAGATTTTACTGCCTGAGCAAAATATATATATATATATGTATCTGATAATTACAGGAGATTTCAAAAGGACATTGAGAGGAAAAAAAAAAAAAAAAAAACCTTTTGGTGCTGCAATATTTGAAGCTGATTGATGATTACTAAGTAAATTGAGTAGTTGGCCTCATTTACATACAGAACTAACAAATGAGCAGTATATTTTTATGATGGGCAGGAGGTAAAATGCATATCATGCTTTATTATTTTCTAATAATTTTTTCTTTCACTATGTCATCCCATACATAAAATAGCACTGTGAGCTCTGATAGAAAAGTGGGGGTTGTGTGTGTGTGTGTGTGTGTTGAAAGTTGTTAAGTGCCATCGAGTCATTTCTGACTCATAGCGACTCTATGCACAGCTGAACAAAACACCTCCCAGTCCTGAGCCAGCGCCATGATTCTTGCTATACTTGAGCCCATCACTGCCACCATCGTGTCAATCCACCTAGTTGAGGGCCTTCCCCTCTTTCGTCGACCCTCCACCTTACCAAGCATAACATCCTTCTCCAGGGAATGATCCCTTCTGGCAACATGACAAAAGTATGTGAGACAAAGTCTGGCCATTCGTGCCTCCAAGGAGCATTCTTGATGCACTTCCTCCAGGACAGACCTGTTAGTTCTTTTAGCAGTCCAAGGTACTTTCAGCATTCTTCACTAACACCACAGCTCAAAAGCACCAACTCTTCTTCAGTCTTCCTTATTCATTTTCCAGCTCTCACATGCATACGAGGCAATTGAAAATACCTATGCCTTCTGTCAGCTGCACCTTAGTCCTCAAGGAGACGTCTTTGCTCTTCAGTACTTGAAAGAGGTCTTCTGCAGCTGATTTTCCCAATGCTATATACATATTCTGATGTCCTGACTGCTGCTTCCATTGGCGTGGATTGTTGAATCAGGCAATGTGAAGTCTTTGACAATTTCAATCTTTTCTGCATTTATCATAATACTGCTTATAGGTGCAGTTGTGAGGATTTTTGTTTTCTTTATATTGAGGTATAATCCATACTGCAGACTGTATTCTTCAATCTTCATCAGTAAGTACTTCAAGTCATTCTCACTTTCAGCAGTCAAAGTTGTGTCATCAACATATTGCAGGTTGTTAATGATTCTTCCTCCAATCCTGATGCCATGTTCTTCTTCATATAGTCCAACTTCTCGGATTATTTTATCAGCATATGGATTGAATATGTATGGTGAAAGGATATAACCCTGATGCACTCTCTTCTTGATTTTAAACCATGCAGTGTTCCCTTTTTCTGTTTGAACGACAGTCTCATGGTCTATGTGCAGGTTCCTCATGAGTACAATTAAGTGTTCTGGAATTCCCATTCTTCTCAACGTTATCCACAATTTGTTATGTTCCACACAATCAAATGTTTTTTCATAGTCAGTAAAAGACAAGTAAACATCTTTCTGGTATTCTTTACTTTGAGCCAAGATCTATCTGACATCAGCAATGACATCCCTGGTTCTCTGTCCTCTTCTGAATCCAGCCTGCACCTCTGGAAGTTTTCTGTCAATATACTGCTGCAACTGTTTTTGAGTTATCTTCAGTAAGATTTTACTTGCATGAGATATTAGTGATATTGTTTGATAATTTCCACATTCTGTGGGATCACCTTTCTTTGGAATTAGTACAAATATGGATCTCTCCCAGTAAGTTGGCCAGGTAGCTGTCTTCCAAATCTCTTGGCATAACCGAGTGAGTGCCTCCAGTGGGACACCTGTATGTTAAATCATCTCAATGATTATTCTGTCAGTTCTTGGAGTCTTGTTCCTTGACAATTCCTTCAGCACAGCTTTGACCGCTTCCTTCAATGCCATTGGTTCTTGAACATATGCCACCTCCTGAATTGATAACGATTGACCAGTTATTTTTGGTACAGTGACTGTGTATTCCTACCATCTTCTTTTGATGCTTCCTGTATCATTCAATATTTTGAGCATAGAATCTTTCAGTATTGCAACTCGAGGCTTAAATTTGTGCTCAGTTCTTTCAGCTTGAGAAATGCTGAGCGTGTTCTTCCCTTTTGGTGTTTTAACTCCAGGTCCTAGCACATTTCATTATAGTAATTGGCTTTTTCTACTCGAGATGCTCTTTGAAATCTTCTGTTCACCTCTTTTATCTTGTCATTTATTCCATTTGCTTTAGCTACTCTTCACTCAAGGGGAAGTCTCAGAGTCTCTTCTGACATCCATTTTGGTCTTTTCTTTCTTTCTTATATTTTTAATGACCTCTTGCCTTCTTCATGGATGATGATCTTGATGTCATCCCACAATTCTTCTGGTTTTCAGTCATTGGTGTTCAATGCATCAAATCTATTCTTTAGATGGTCTCTAAATTCAGGAAGGATATATTCAAGATCATATTTTGGCTCCTGTAGACTTGTTTTAATTGTCTTCAAGTTGAACTTGCATATGAGCAGTTGATGGTCTGTTCCACAATCAGCTCCTGGCCTGGTTTTGGCTGAAGATATTGAGCTTTTCCACCACCTCTTGTCACAGATGTGGTCAATCTGATTCCTGTGTACTCCATCTGGTGAAGTCCACATATTTAGCAACTGTTTGTGTTATTGAAAAAATATATTTGCAATGAATAAGTTGTTTGTCATGCAAAATTCTATCATGTGATCTCCAGTGTTATTTCTGTCACCAAGGCAAATTTTCCAACTACCAGTGATTATTTGTTGTTTCCAACTTTTGCATTCCAATCACCAGTGATAAACAACACATCTTGATTGCATGTTCGGTCAATTTCAGAGTACAGAAGTTGATAAAAATCTTCAATTTCCTCATCTTTTGCTTTGGTGGTTAGTGCAGAAATTTGAATACTAGTTCTATTAACTGGTCTTCCTTGTAGGCATATGGATATTATCCTATCACTGACAGCATTATACTTCAGAACAGATCTTCAAACATTTTTGTGATGATGAATGCCATGCCATTCCTCTTCAATTTGTCATTCCTGGCATAATAGTTCTGATTGTCTGATTCAAAATGGACAAAACGGGTCCATGTCAGCTCAGTAATGCCTAGGACATCAATCTTTAC
>NW_006921956.1:2208418-2211038 GCF_000298275.1 Orycteropus afer afer
TGGTACTTTCAGCATTCTTCGCCAGCACCACAACTCAAAAGCATCAACTCTTCTTCGATCTTCCCTATTCATTGTCCAGCTCTCACATGCATACAAGGTGATTGGAAATATCATATCAATAATGTATCATACAGTATTTCTGTGCTATTCATAAGATTTTCCCTGGCCAATTTTTGAGAAGTGGATGGCTTCCTCCTTCTTCCTAGTCTGTCTTAGTCTGTAAGCTGCATTGAAATCTGTGCACCATGTACAACTCTGCTGGCATCTGAAACACCAGTGGCCCAGCCTCAAGCCTCACAGCAACGTACAAGCCTCACAGGATGACAAACTGACAGACAAGGTTTTCTCTCTTAGGTTTTGGAAATCTCTGCACCCTCCTCTTACGTAATTCCTACCTGAAACCTGCCACTCTGTGGTCCCCAGCCACTCCTAGGCCCTCCCTTTCCTGGTTCTAGGGGGCTTGGGGCCTAGTTTTGCCTCCCACCCCTTTTTACCTTGATATCCCACCATTCCTGAGGTACCCGAGGTCATTCCTGGCCTCTTCTCTGCTGAGTTCAATAATTTGTTGCAGTGGCCACACAGAACTGTAGAAAGTGGGCTTTAGGAATTATCACCCTCATTTCATAAATGTGGTCACTGAGCTGAGTTTCAAAGATGTACCCAGAGTTCCAGAGCTAGTTTGTAGCAGAACCAAACCTTCTGGCTTTCCACTCACAGAATTTCTATAACAATGATACTTATTAATGTTATTATTATTCATTAATGTTATTATCTCTCAGTAAGTAGCTGCCCATGATTTGAGTGGAATTCTCTCCAATCCCAAGTGGATCTAAAATAATCTTTAGAAACTGATGCCTTTGTTGTGTATGACTGATTTGAAATGGACACAGATAACTAAGTGAAACCTACGTATTGTCTTTTGTGATTCAGGAGGGAAAAAAGCAAAACAAAGCAAAACAAAAACCTCTCTTTGATCCTCAAAATACAAATGAGAAAATGAAAGAATATCTTGTCCTGATAGCTTCTTGAAACCATCTTGAAGGCACATCTGTAGTCGTCTTCAACATGAAGCTGAGCCTTTGGCAGGCTGTGAAGAGATTAATATTAAGAACAATAGACCAAGACTATATTCATGCTACTGGATCAGGTCTTGACTGGCTTATTTTTTGACTGTCAGGTTGAATAGGAGTGCCTGGATGGTGCTCAGCTGCTAACTAAAAGTTTTGTGGTTCCAGTCTACCCAGAGGCACCTTGGAAGAAAGGACTGACAGTCTTCTTATGAATAATCTGTTATTGACATCCATGTGGAACACATGTCTACTCTGGGGTTGAAATTGACTTGATGGCAGATTGATTAACTGGGTTAGGTTAAAACAGAAAATTGATTCTTTTTATAACTTAAGCTAACTTTGAGTGCGGTTTCTATTATTTACAACTGAAGGAACCTTAAATGTTACTCAATGATGCAGAAGCCAAGCTCATACGCTCATGTTGCTTACAAATAAACTTTTAGACTGGGTAAAGATATTTACAACTGCCATGGGATAACTTTATTCAGCTATTCTTAAAGATTTTTGAAGCTCGATGGACAAAACAGAATTGTGTGTGTGTGAAGGTTCTGAGATTTTAGGTTAAGGATGTGGCTCCAAGTCCAAATATCAGATGAATGATTTTCTTTGCTTTTGCTTCTAGCCTAGCACTTCTGTGACTCCAGGGAGTTGGACCTTTGTGAGCAATAGAATACAATGTCCTTGACATACAAACTGGCTTATCATGGGACACCATCAGCCAGGGCCATGGTGAGGCTCCTGTAAGTAGCTTTGAGATCAGTTGCCATCAGGCAGCAAGGGGCAGCTGAAGAGAAGTAGACCAAAGCTAAACATTGATTGAATAAGTATAGTGAAGGATACATCACTGACACAAAAGTTACCATATGGACCAGAAATTCCACACAAAAGATTGGAAAGCAGGACACCAACAGAAATGTGTACACCAATCTTCTTTGCAGCAGTATTCACAATAGCCTAAAGGTGGAACAACCTCAATGCCCATCAGCAGATGAATAGATAAAGAAGATGTGACCCATAGATGCAATGGAATATTACTCAACAATAAGAAGAAATGAAGACCTGATACCTGTTGCAACACAGATGAACCTTGAAAACATTATACTGAATGAATGAAGTCAGTCACAAAACGACAAATATAGTATGGTCCCATTTATACGGAATGGCAAGAATAAACCACAAAGTATTCTAGGGATAGGCGAGAAGGCAAAAGAGAAGGCCACTGCTGAGGAAGCACTCAACAAATGGCGAAGAATGCTGAAAGTACCATGGACTTCTCAAAGAACTAACAGACCTGTCCTGCAGGAAGTGCACCCAAAGTGCTCCTTGGAAGCGAGAATGGCAAGACTTCGTCTCACCTATTTTGGTCATGTTGTCAGAAGGGACCATTCCCTGGAGAAGGATATCATGCTTGGTGGGGTGGAGGGTCGATGAAAGAAGGGGAGGCCTTCAACGAGATGGATTGACACCGTGGCTGCGATGATGGGCTCAAGTATAGCAGGGATCATGGAGCTGGCGCAGGATCAGGCAGTGTTTCGTTCTGCTGTGCATGG
>NW_006921956.1:2211848-2213943 GCF_000298275.1 Orycteropus afer afer
TGATGGGATCTGGATTGGGATTGCATTGAATGTATAGATTGCTTTGGGCAGAATTGACATTTTCACAATGTTCAATCTTCCTATCCACGAGCATCATATATCTTTCCATTTATGTAGATCTCTTACAGTTTCTTGCAGTAGTCTTTTATAGTTTTCTTTATACAGTTCTTTGGTGTCCCTGGTAAAATTGATTCCCAAGTATTTTGGGTTTTTTTTTTTTTTTTGGTAGCTATTGTAAATGGCATTGATTTCCTTATTTCTTTTTCAGCAATCTCTTTGCTGGTGTAGAGGAATCCACCTGAATTTTGGTTGTTGATCTTGTATCCTGCCACAATGCTAAATCTCTCAATTAGTTCCCGCAGATTTTTGAGTCTCTTGGGTTTTCTAGGTATAGGATCATATCATCAGCAAATAGGGATAGTTTGACTTCTTCTTTACCAATTTGGATGCCATGGATTGCCCTTTCTTGCCTTATTGCCCTAGCTAGGACTTCCAGTACAGTGTTGAATAGAAGTGGTGATACAGGGCATCCTTGTCTGGTTCCCATTCACAAGGGGAATGGTTTCAGTCTCTCTCATTTAAGAATGATGTTGGCTGTTGGTTTTGCATAGACACCCTTTATTATGTTGTGAAATGTCCCATCTATTCCTATTTTGCTGAGAGTTTTGATCAGTAATGGGTGTTGGTCAAATGCCTTTTCTGCATCAATTGATATCATCATGTGGTTCTTTTCCTTTGTTTTATTTATGTGGTGGAAGATGTTTATTGTTTTTCTAATGTTAAATCATCCTTGCATACCTAATATGAACCCCAACTATTCATAATGAATTATTTTTTAGTCTATTGACTAGGATTTTGTTGAGCATTTTTTGCTACAGACAAAATTTTTGTTCCTCTATATTCATGAGGGATATTGGTCTGTAGTTTTCCTTTTGAATGATGTCTTTGCCTAGTTTTGGTATCAAGGTTATGCTTGCTTCATAAAATGAATTAGGGAGGATTCCATCCTTTTCGATGTTTTGGAATAGTTTGCGTAGGATTGGTGTCAGTTCTTCTCTGAATGCTTGGTAGAATTATCTGGGGAAACCGTCTGGGGCAGGATTTCTTTTTTTTTTGGTAACTTTTTGATGACCTGTTCAATTTTTGTTTTGTTATGTATCTGTTCAACTTTTCCACATCAGTCTGTGCTAGTTTAGGTAAGTGGTGTATTTCTAGAAATATATCCATTTCTTCCAGATTTTCAAATTTGTTGGAGTACAGTTCTTCATAGTATCCAGATATTATCCTTTTTATTTCAGTTGATTCTGTTGTGATGTTGTTCATTTGATTTCTTATTTGTGTTATTTGTATTCTCTCCCTCTTTCCTTTGTTAAATTTCCCAGTGGTCTGTCAATTTTATTAATGTTTTCAAAAAACCAACTTCAGGTCTTGTTGATTTTTTTCTTTTGTCTTTCTATTTTCTGTTTCATTGATTTCTGATCAAATCTTTATTATTTCCTTTCTTCTGGTGACTGTAGGAATTTATTGCTGCTCTTTTTCTATTTGTTGGAGATGTTGGGTTAAGGTGTTCATTTTTGCTCTTTCTTCTTTTTGATGTGTGCATTTATTGCTATAAATTGGCTTCTGATCACTGCTTTTGCTGTATCCCAAAGATTTTGGTATGTTGTGTTTTATTTCTCATTTGATTCAAGGAATTTTTCAATTTCATTTTTTATTTCTTCTATTACTCATTCATTTTTGAAGAGGGTGATATTCAGTTTCCATGTGTTTGATTTTTTGCCATTGATCTTCCTATGGTTGAGTTCCAATTTCATGGCATTGTGATCTGAGAAGATGCTTTGCAATATTTCAGTATTTTAAATTTATTGAGGCTTGCTTTATGACCTAATATATGGTCTATCCTGCAGAATGTTCCATGTGCACTGGAAAAGAATATATATTGTGCTTTTATTGTATGAAGTGCTCTGTAGATGTCTATAGCATCAAGTTAGTGGATTGTATTGTTTAGCTCTTATGTGTCTTAATTGAGTTTCTTGTCAATTGTTCTATCTTTCCTTGAAAGAGGTGTAGTAATGTCTGCCACTATGACTGCAGA
>NW_006921956.1:2219378-2223622 GCF_000298275.1 Orycteropus afer afer
TGGCGGTTCAAACCCACCAGCCACTCCTCGGAAGGAAGGTTGGGCAATCCTACTTCTGTAGTGATACTGCCTCGGAAACTCAAGGAGGGGTCGCTATGAGTCAGGTTTGACTAGATGGCACATAACAACAACAAGCTATTGTTTTAATATTTGTTAAATATTTGTGCTTGTTCTCTTTTTTATTATGATGTGAATGTTTATCGTTTTTATTTGAGGTTATCCTGTAATGTATAATTTTTTCCCCAAATTTAGAATAGTCCATTCTATCTTACACTCTCTTGACTTCCTCACCATTTGGGAGTTTTGTAACCACACAGCATTTTCCCTCTTTTTGATTTGTAGTTGTCCCCATTTGCCAATCGATGTGTCTAGTCCTCTGTTTATAATCTTAAAAGCTTATTTAACTTTGGATACTTCCATAGCTGTGTTGGTTTCTGGTTTACGTCATCTTGTGTATTAATTGTCAGTTGTGGTTGGCTATTTTTATTTGTTCTTTGTTCAAAGGACTCCCATTAGTATCTCTTGTAAGGTTGGTCTGGTTTTAACAAATTCCCTTAATTTCTGTTTCTCTGGAAATCTCCTACTTTCTCCATCACATTTGAAGGGCAATATTGCTGAGTATATGATTTTTGGTTGGAAATTTTTCTCTTTCAGGGTTTTATATATACCATCCCATTTCCTTCTTGCTTGTATGGTTTCTGCTAAGAAATCAGAGCTTATTCTTATTTGTTGTTGTTTTTATGTGCTGTTGAGTCTGACCTGACTCATAGAAACCCCTTCTTGGGTTTCTGAGGCAGCATCACCACAGAAGCAGATTGCCCAACCTTCCTTCCAAGGAGTGGCTGGGGGTTTGAACCACCAGTCTTCTGGTTAGCAGTCAAGTGCCTTAGGCACTACACTTCCAGAGCTCTTTTATTCTTATTTGTTGCCCGTTATAGGTAAGTTTTTGTTTTTTCCTCACTTCTTTCAAGATTTTTTCTTTGTGTTTGGTGTTGATGAGTTTGATGATGATATGTCTTGGTGATTTTCTTTTGGGGAGTCTATCCTGTTTGGGGTTCATGGGACTTGCTGAATTGATACATTCTCATCTTTTGTCATATGAGGGAAGTTCTCTTCCAACACATCTTGGACAATTTTCTCTGTGGTTTTGTTTTTATCTTCCTGTTCTGGGATTCAGATTACATATAGGTATTCCTTTTGATGGTATTCCACACTAACCTTAGATTTTCCTCATTTTGTTTTGATCTTGTTTTCTGATTGATCCTTTCCAAAGAAGTATTCAGGTATTTGTCTTCAATCTCATTAATTCTCCCTTCCATTGATCCAAATATACTTCTGTGCCCTTTCAATGTGTTATTTCTGCAAATTTAGTATTAATCTTTTGAATTTCTATCTGTAGATTTAGTATCTTTTCTAATTTTTCATTAATTCTGTCATATTGTTCTTGTATTTTCTTCTGAAATTGTAGTATGGTTTTGTCTGTGTTTTCCTTAATTTTGTCAATGTTTTCCTTTATCTGTCTCTCAATTCTTTGAAGATACCTAAATATAATTATTTTTAATTCCTTATCAGGGAGTTCCAATGCTGTTTCTTCCTCAGGGATGTATTCTGGGTCTGTCTCCTGCTCCCTTGTTTCTACCACTTTATCTTGTTTCTTTGTGTGGACTGTTATGGTCTGTTTTCTCTGAGACATTGTGATGTTGTCGTATTTAGGTCTCTGTTAACTCTTTGTGAAGAGCAGCTAAGGGTGAGTCAGGCTCTTCTTGGTGGTCATTTGTCATTGTCCAGTTGGTGGAGAAGGAAGTAGTGGCTCTCACTCAGTAAATGAAGCTGAAGGAAGTGTGCGTGTAGTTCTGTTGTATGGACACTGTTGCTGTCTCCCACTAAGTTAGATGAAAATAGCAATAAAAACCATCAAAAAAGTAAAAGCAAGTGGACAAAAGATACACCATATGAACACAGAGGAACAATCACCAAAAAAAAGAAAAGAGTAAAAGGAAAAAAAAAAAAAAACTTCAGTATCTGGGGAGAGGGCAATAAAAAATAAAAAATAAAAAATAAAAAGGTAGAATAGGAGATAATGGAGAAAAAAATGGGAAAAATGCAAAAGGAAAAACAGAGAATGGGGTTAACTACCAGAATCAAAAAGATGGGAACTAGGAACAGGGAAGAGAGAAAAAGCTGAAAACTAGAACCTGGGAAGGAATACTACTAATAAAAAGGACTATAATAATAATAATAATAATTTTAAAACAGAGACAAACAAACAAAGTATAAAAAAGCAAAAACAAAAAGCTTGGCTGGGCAGAACAGTGCACCCAGGCTCCATCTGAGCACGCAGATTGGGATGGCATTCCTGCTGGCACAAAAGGTGGGTAGGATTGAGGGATAGCTGCACCTCTGTTCACCAAGACAGTGTGGGATATAAGAATAAGAAGGAGAATATCACACCTTTCCATTCGTTGGTGTCTTGAGTGTCTTTGCTTTTCCTGGCAAGTCTATTCTCAAGTTCCTGAAATCTGGGAGAACATTGTTGCATTAAATATCCCAAATTGTCAGACTGCTTGTAAACATTCAAAATGGCTGCATCCTCCAGACAGGCAAAAATCCAAAGCTCAGCCCCCCTTCCTCTTCACTGCTTCCCCTCTTATTCACTAGCCACCAGTGCAGCCCTCTATGCAGCCCCAGGCTAGCAGGCCCAATTTTTAGGTGAATTCTTAGGCCCTAACTCCACTGGGCAATATCCAAGCCATCCGTGCTGTCAGGATCACTGACAGACTGCGGTTCCCCATGTCTCCTTTTTTGGTGTTTTCTTGGAGATTCTTCTACTAGTTGGAGTTTAGTCCACTTCTATATCCTTCCCATCAAATCTCAGAGCTCCAGGGATATCTCCTGTATCTGTGTTAATTGGTTCCCCTTTTCTTTGTTGAAGAGGGTCTGTGCAGTCTGTCTGCCAATTCCACCATCTTCCCAGAACTTTCCAGTATTATTATTCTTAAGAGCTCCAAACTACAAATAACAAAAATTCTTTCAAATATATGAACAGTGTATATAATGTGGTATATTCACAGTGAAACTCCATGCAACAATAAGGATTAATAGACTACGAATTCATGTAGCAACATGGACAAATCTCACATACTATGTAAAGGAAATTACTTATACAAAGAGATGCATTCTATATGTTCTGTTTATGTAAAATAAAAACAGGCACAACTAACCTATAGTGTCAAAAGTCAGGAAAGCACTTACCTTGGTGGTGAAATGACTGAGGAGCGGGGGGATTGGGCCTGGAAGTACTAATCTCTTTTGTGATCTGGGTGTGGGTTCCAAGTATATTCAGTAAGTAAAACTCCATCAGGCTGTACACTGATGATTCATGCACTTTTCTAAGCATATATTATACTTCCAAAATAATTTCTGTTAAAAATGATGTGATCCTTTCCATTCCAGTCACAGGCCATGAAGTATGGTTACATCTAATACCTGAGTATTCAGTATTCATAGGTATCTTGAACTGAGAAAGCTGTTAGACAATTGATAAAATTCTCATATGACATATGATAGACTGAAAGGGCACAAGTCAAGTAGAAAAAAGAGAGAGAGAGAGAGAGAATAACCTTGGTAATAGTATGGGGAGCATTCACCCGTCTTTTGAACTGAAATTCTATTTTTAACTTTAATTTCCTAACATAAGGGTTGGGAAATGACAGCAAACAGAACAAGAAAAGGAAAATGACAGGCAATTGTTATTACAAGGTTAAATAAGCTTGGGGGGGGGTGCAGCTGAATGCATTGCCTCTTTTAAGGAGGGAATAATGGGACCATAGGAGGACCTACTCTTTTTAATGCTAAGAGAGTTCTACTGTAGCAAAACCCAACTTGTGCATTACCACCAATCAGTCCATGTGCTTTCTTCAGCATACCTGCAACAAGTGAACATAATTGCATACTTGTAATAAGTAAGATAATGTAACTTTTATGGCCAGGGATTGCTTATTCAGAGAGGCAATAGAAAGCAGAAGCTCTGGAGTCAAACTCCTTGAGCTCAAATCCTGCCTCTACTACTTACTAGCTGTGTGACCTTAGGTATACAGCATAACATCTCTGTGTCTCATTTCTTCCTCTAAAAAACAAATAATACTAATAACATTTTCACAATACTATGATGGGAGCTCTGGTAGCATAGTGGCTAAGGCACTTGACTGCTAACCAGAAGGCTGGCGGTTCAAACCCACCAGCCA
>NW_006921956.1:2225952-2231790 GCF_000298275.1 Orycteropus afer afer
TTATAGGAGATAACAAACAAGACCTAAAATTGAACATTTCCAAGAGGTAATTGAGGGACCTTGGGGCATACCATGTCTTTTTCCATGGATGATCTTTGACTTCCCTGCGTGTCATTTTGTATGTCTTCCAAATAATTAGTCACCTTATTATGGTTACCATGGTGAATCTTGAAAGCTCACCATATTTATTACATATTTATAAAATCGTCTCTTGCTTTTGGGTGAATTATCTTCTAGAGGCTAGGGAATTTTTTTCTGCACTTTTGTACTCTAGTTCTAACATATGTTTGAAAGTTTAAGAAGCAGGCTGAAATTTTGATTTTATTTTTCACATGGTACATTTGGAATAAAGAAAAGAAACTCTTAGGCTCTTAATTTAAGAAAGAAATAGAAGCAGATATCACAAAATACCACAGTCAGGTTCAGTTTCTAAATTTTCACAAGCTCAGATTTTTAACTCAAAAATTTCACACACACACACACACACAAAATGTGCATAAGTGTATGAATTTGTGTTATTATACTCTTATAATAATCACTGAAGCTTTGATCAGTTATCATTATATATATTTTGCTCTTATATAAGTAAATCCTATTAATTAAATGGGAAACATAAGAGATATATAATACTTGGAAAAATCTATTGAATTTGTGTTTGGAATTCCAGAAGTCTAGAAGAGAGAAAATGGAGCAGAAGCAATATTTGAAAAGAAATGAGCAAGAATTTCCCCAAATTCGTCAAGGACAATAACTTATAAATTGAAAAGTCACCTTAAATACTAAACAGATTACATGAAAATACTCAAACCTCAAGTGCTGGTTTCCAAAGTCAAAGAGAATATATTACTAACAACTGTATGGAAAAATATAGTTGACTTCAAATCAACAACAACCTGATATCTTAACAGAAAACATGGGCCTTAAAGAGAGTGGAATTATTTTTGGTAACAAAACACTGTAAATATTATTATTACTATTAGCCTTTAAGGTGATGCAAACTTTTAAGTAGTGATAAAACAGACATTTTAGGCATAAGAATGTAAAACAATCTGTCACCACTAGATCCTCAATAATGGAAATACTAAAAGAAAAGTTTTTATGGCAGAAAAAAATAATTAAAGAAATCTAGAAATGTAAGAAGGAATAAGAAAGAATGATATAGATAAATGTGCAGGTATATACATGTGTATGTTCCTATTTAAAAACAATAGCAGCAGCAATAACAATATGGATAATAATAATTATGAGATGGTGAAGGAGGATGTTTTATGAGGGATAATAGTTTTAAAAAAAGCAAGAAAATCAATTACAGAATGAAGAGGAAAAGAAAATAAAACTTCACTATTTACAAATCACATACTTGTATATTAAGATAATCCAAAGCAACTTAAATATTAGAAATAGTAAATTTAATATGTGTTCTGAGTATGCTGATATAAAAAATAAATTATTGCATATACCAGTAAGTAAAAATTAGAAATTATATTAAAGTACTATATTTTGTGAAGGAGCCCTGGTTGCATAGTGCCTAAGGCACTTGACTGCTAACCAGAAGACTGGCGGTTCAAATCCACCAGCCACTCCTTGGAAGGAAGGTTGGGCAATCCTACTTCTGTAGTAATACTACCTCAGAAACCCAAGGAGGGGTCACTATGAGTTGGGGCAACTCGACTGCACATAATAACAACAACAACAGGTTAAGTCTAATAAAAAAATACCAGACCTCCACACATAAAGCTCAAATACTAGAGAATTTAATATCCTCTTTTGTGGAAATGTTCTCTTTTCTGAAGTGCTTTTTCAGATCTTTTGCTCTTTTTTTCTTTCCCAGTTGTTTATCATTTTGTTAATGATGAAGAAACTGAATAAAAAAAAATAGATGAAGAGTGTACCATGTTGAAAGTTGGCAAGACTTCATATTGCAAAGATATCAATACAATCCTAGTTGAGCTATGGATTCAATGCAATAACAATAAAATAGTTCAGCAGGTTCTGAATTTGTCTGTACATGTGTGTGAAATTGACAAGTTTATTGTAAAATACACATGGGAAGAAAAAGGGCCAAAATACTCAAGACAATATTAAAAAATAACAAATCTAGAGGACTTATAATATCAGATATCAAGCCTTACAATAATGCCACAGAAATTAAGAAAGTGTGGTATTGAAGCAAGGGCAGATACATAAATCAATGGAAAAGTATAGAGTCCAGAAACAGATCCTCACATAAATAGTCACTTGATTTACAGTGAGAGCTATAGTGAAGTGCTAAAAGGAGTTGATTTTTTAATAAACAGAGAATGAGTCAATTGGAAATCCATGTGGGAAAGAATGAATCTTAACCCCTAACTTACACTAAAAGAGGAAACCTCTTGACTGATTTTATACTCAAAAGCTAAATATAAGAAATATTGCCATGACTTTGGATGTGCATGTGTTTTCAAAATGGTACACAGAAAGCACCAACCATAAAGGAAAAAAATTGATAAAAATGAACTGCTTTATTATTAAGAACTTTGTTTATCAAAAGACATAAATAGACTAATGAAAATCAAATTTCAGAGTAAGAGAGGTTATCTGTCATATATTTCTACAATGACTTGTACCCAAGATATATAAAGTTCTTCTTCATATTAATAATAAAATGATGGGCAACCCAATAGAAAACAAAACGAGCAAAACATATGAAAAGACACTTCACAAAAGAGATATACAAATGCTAAAAAGTACATGAAAATGTGTTCAATATCATTACCATCCAAGGAATGCTAGTTAAAACCACAATATGATATTGCTATACAACATTTTTAACAGCTTACATGAAAAAAGTTAGACCAATGGAAATATTCACAAGAATATGGACAACTGGAACTTCAACAATTGTTGGTATGAGTTTCAGTTAGTAAAATCACTTTGAAGAATTTGTGGCAGTGTCTACTAAAGCTAAATAACATATCTGTGATTTCCACTTTTAGCTATATACTCCACAAATCTGCATACAAACAAGTATAGACATGTACAAGAAAGTACATGACAGTATTATTTCTAACCATGCCATACTGTAAGCCACTCAGAATGACTACCAATAGTCAGATCGATAAATATATTCTAGTATTTTCCTACTATGCATTATTATTCAGCAGTGAGAGAGAATAAACTATTGTTACACACAAAAGAGGGATGAATCTCACAGAATTGTGAGCAAAGGAAACCACATGCAAAAGAAGACATATAGTATTATTCTAGTTAGATAAAAGTCAAAAATAGACAAAACTAATGTATGGGATTAGAAGTGAGGATAGTAGTTACCCTTCAAGTGTAGCAACTAGGAGGAGGCACTAAGAGTTTTCTAGGGAACAGATAATGTTTTCTTTTTGATCTAAGTACTGGTTACTTGGGGGTATGTTAATTTGGTATCCTTAGGATTTGAACCGCTTTCTATATGTATATTAAATTTCATTCAAACTTTTTTTTTTTTTTAAAGTGCATGTGATTCTCTGCCCCTAATCTATTGTGGTATGCTTAATACTCCTATCTAGTATATTTAGTATCCAAACAGGGGAAGGTGTGTTGCTTGAGACCAAATAATCACAGGCAAGTGTTAGAATGAAGGTTCTATGAGTGGGAATCCATTAGAGGCAGTGGACGGCACCAATGGTTCCTTGGAACCTTGGGAATGTTAAAGAGTATTGAAGAGGCTCTAATCAATGTAGCAGGAGTCCCACTGGTGGGAGTCACAGGCATCATCTAGAAGAACTCAGAAATAGCATTCAAGCTCCTTTCCAGATGCCAATTTCCCTAGACATTTATAGGAAGAAGAGGAGGGACAGAGAGGAGGCATTTTTTTAACCCAAGGAGAACATCTCTATGGGAAACTCAGTACAGGGACATTCATGCCCCCTTGAGCTGACAATAAATGAGCTTGTCCTGAAACACATGCTTTGCCACCTGGAAGTGTGCCCCAAACACTTTTATGAGTGATAGACTCAGACAGAAGGCTAGGATCACATCCTCAGACACAGAGAAGCTACCACCTTGCTTGGGAACGTGGCAGCAGTTCAATGGATGCACAGAAACAAAAATGTAATTACCTCTGTTGGAATTTCTCTTGTCACGTGGTTAGCACTCCTATTCTTGTGAAAAGCAACAGAGGAGAATGTTTTTCTTGCTCCAGATAGAAGAGGGAAACTGGTTGATATTTTAGAAAACATGGGAGCTCTGGTATCATAGTGGCTAAGGCACTTGACTGCTAACCAGAAGGCAGGCGGTTCAAACCCACCAGCCACTCCTCGGAAGGAAGGTTGGGCAATCCTACTTCCGTAGTGATACTGCCTCGGAAACCCAAGAAGGGGTCGCTATGAGTCGGGGCCGACTCAATGGCAAACAACAACAACAACAACAACAGAATACATAAGCTTTTAGCATGAAGGTAGGCAGTCGCAAAACTGAATGGATCCGTCCCCTGTATTTTTCACATTGCCTTGCTTCTCATTCTCACAGATCTAATTCTCTTTTTCTGAAAGAAAGAAGAACAGTGAATTCAGATAATATAGTAGATTAAAAATAAACTTGCATTTAGCCCCTTACCGTTAGTTACCACTGAATCCAGTCTGACCCATCTCAACCCTGTGCATGGGTCAGAGTAGACACATGTTCCAGAGTTTTCACAGGTTGGTTTTTCCAAAGCATCATCAGATCTTTCTTCCAGACAGCCTCTGGGTGAACTTAAACTTTTTGTTTTTTTTTTAGCAGTCTAAGGTATGAAATGCTTGCACCACCCAGGAACTCTATGCAGCGCTTTACTGTCTGTTTAATCTAGACCTTAGTTTCTTCATCTATAAAATGATAAAGTTTATTGTACAATATTGAACTCAATTTACAATGTTCATGAGCAGAAATAAGACCATAAAAACGATGGAATATTTAAACTGTCAACTTCTATAAAAGCACTAAGTCATGTTATTGTTTTTGTTCGGTGTCATGGAGTCGGTTCTGACTAATAGCAATCTTATGTACAACAGAGTGAAACACTGCCTGGTCCTGCCCCATCTTCAAAATCATTGCCATGCTTGAGCCCATTGTCAGAGCCATGGTTTCAATCCATCTTTTTGTTGGTCTTCCCCTCTTTCACCAACCCTCATCTTTATCAAACATGATATCCTTCTCCAGGGACTGGACCCTTCAGAACACATGACCAAAGGACTAGAGATAATGATTGGCTCTTCTCCCTTCTAAGCAGCATTTCAGCTGTACTTCCTCCAAGACAGATTTTTTTTTGTTCTTCTAGTGTTCCTTGTTACATTCAGTAGTAACTAGTAGTATATAAAAGTAGAGTTCTAACTTTATACCTATTTAAGTGTCCATGGACAAAATGAATGGAAGAAGAGATTCTGAAACCTGCTCTAGAATGGAGAGCAGCTAAAATGAATGAAAGAAATGATGAAGGAAAAGAGCTGAACAGAAGATTTCAAAGGGGGCTTAAAAAGACAAAAAATAAAGTATTGTAAGGAAATGTGCAAAGATCTGATGTTATGAAACCATTCAACATTGCTCAAACTGAAAGAACTGAAGAAAAAATTCAAACCTTGAATTGCAACATTGAGGGATTATGTCAGCTGCAGGGATCCAGGTGAGAAGAGAGAACCCAGGCACGCCCAAAGAAGCAGAACAGGGGAGAGAGAGAAAGGGGATTAAGAGGCCCAGGAACCCGGACAGAGGAGGAGTCAGCCACAGGGATCCAGGTAAGAGTGGTAGGAGAGGTTTCCAACAGGGAGACAAACTTGTTTGTCAGTTTGTCCTACCGTGGTGACGTGTTGATGTGAGTTTTGAGGCTGAGCC
>NW_006921956.1:2235765-2269094 GCF_000298275.1 Orycteropus afer afer
CTACCAGCATGATATGCATCAATGTAGACCTCTGATAGCATAGTGCCTAAGGCACTTGACTGCTAACCAGAAGGCTGGTGGTTCAAACCCACCAGCCACTGCCCGGAAGGAAGGTTGGACAGTCTACTTCCGTAGTGATACTGCCTCAGAAACCCAAGGGTTTCCGCTATGAGTCATGTCCGACTTGATGGCAAACAACAACAACAGACCTGACATTTTAGTTCAGAGAATTCAAATGACACTTCACCTTGGGTTACATTTAAAGGGCTGTCCAAGACAGATCACCACTCAACTTTAGACAAAAAAATTTATGTAGTACATGCCCATGGATCGTGCTGGATATTCTCAATTTTCTCTTCAAATTGACCATCTACCTTTTTTCATTCTACCCTGTGCTCCTGGAAGCTGTAGTTTCATGGACTTTGTCAGTTGGGTTCTCTTATCTTCTAGCTTGCAGTTGGACATATTCCATAGGAGAACTGAAAGAGTGTTGGAAGGTTGGAAGAGAGTGAATTAGCAAATTCAGATATTTTCACTTCATGCTGCATCACAGAATACCATTGACTATGCTTTCCACTGAACACCAGAAATCCTGTTAAGGACCTCATCCTATAAATGTTTCTCTCTCTAAGTTCCAAAGGTTACTCCTTCCTTTTCCCCTTCAGACCTGGTTGGCTAATTGTTTCCAGTTCTTCTCAGCTTTGGAATGCTGCACCAGCATTAATATGAATTATTTCATTACAATTTCCTCAATTATATTCAATGAGTATACCATCTCACTCCTGTTTTGACCTTGATCTATCACTGTGATATACCAGGAATTATGGAGATAAAGAAGAGAGACAAAAGAATGTGATATAAGAGACTGCCCTAGTAACTTCATAACTCAAAGTTAGCAAAAGTTGGTGAACAGTGCTGAGAGTATTATTCAAGATATTCAAATGCATTAGGAATTCAGAGAAAGGGAAATTCAGTAATAAACATGAGCTGAGAAAATCTTTATCTTTCAGATCACAGAAAAATCATCTCTTTTCAGAGAAGTTTTCTCTGACTTTTGTATGGGAGATGCAAATATTATGTATTTGTATTTTCATTGTACAGTACATCTACAATTTCTAGCTGCAGTTGAGGTTTTCCATGTGGTTATTTGATTAGTTAATCACCGTCTACTTCACTCATTTGTAAATAAGGTCCAGGGAGCCAAAAACATGTCCTTTTTTTTTTTTTTTTTTTTTCCGCTTTTCACAATTTTAAGTGAAAGTAGCACTTAGCACTGTGACTGGCACATAGTTGTTGTTGTTGCTAGGTCCCAAAGAGTCATCTCTGACTCATAGTGACCCTGTGCACAGTAGAATGAAACATTCCCTGATCCTGTGCCAGCCTCATGATCCTTATTATACCTGAGCCCATCATTGCAGCCACTGTGTCTATCCATCTCATTGAGTGCCTTCCCATTTTTCGTTGACCATCCACTTTTTTACGAGCTCTGGTAGCGTAATGCCTAAGGTACTTGACTGCTAACCAGAAGGCTGGCGGTTCAAACCTACCAGCCACTCCTTGGAAAGAAGAAGGGACAATCTACTTCCATAGTGATACTGCTTCGGAAATCCAAAGAGGGGTCGCTATGAGTCGGATCCGACCCAACGGCACATGACTACAACAACAACATCCACTTTACCAAGCATGATATCCTTCTCCAGGGAATGGTTCTTTCAAACAACATGACCAAAGTAGGTGAGATGAAACCTGGTCATTCTCATTTCCAAGGAGCATTCCAGAATCATTTCTTCCAGGACGAATTTGTTAGTCCTTTCACAAACTATGGTACTCTCAGCATTCTTCGCCAGCACCATAACTCAAAAGGAATGACTCTTCTTTGGTCTTCCTTGTTCTTTGTCCAGTTCTCACATGCATAAGAGGTGACAGAAAATGCTATGGCTTGGATTAGCCACACTTTTGTCTTTAAGGAGACATCTTTGCTCTTCATCACTTGAAAGAGGTCTTTTGCAGGAGATTTCACCAACGCAATAAGCTGTCTTATGTCTTGACTGCTGCTTCCATTGGCGTTGACTGTAGAACCAAGTTATATGAAGTCCTTGACAACTTCAATCTTTTCTCCATTTATCGTGAAGATGTTTATTGGACCAGTTGTGAGAAATTTTGTTTTCTTTATATTGAGGTGTAATCCATACTGCAGAATGTAGTCTTTTATCTACATTAGTAAGGGCTTCAAATCATCCTCACTTTCAGTAAGCACAGTTGTGCCACATAGTAGGAATCCAATAATTTAGTTGTTGGATGACTGCTTAATTGAATGAATGGATGTTTTGGTGACCTCGTGATGAAAATACCACAAATGGGATGGCTTGAATAAACAGGGATTTATTTGCTTACAGTTTTGGAGGCTAGAAGTCTGAGTTCAAAGTGCCATTCTCTAGGGGCTAAATGAAAACTTCTCAACCTTGGGCATCAGCTCTGCCTCCTGCTCCTGGCCCACTGGAGCTGGAGAGCTTCTTCACTCAAGCAGCTGCTGACTACTGAAGCTGACAAACCCAAGGTTCACAAGTAAAAGGCATAGTCCCAATATTACCAAAGAACATGGCAGGCTACTAATTCAAGTCCAGAAAAAGTCCCAAGATTGGCAGGTCATGGCAGGGTGCTGAAGAAATGACTTGGCTATGTGCAGGATTCAAGTGTGACAAAAAGCTGCAGACCGATCCCAAAGCATCTCCTTGTAAGTGGGAAGCAGACCACATCCCTAAAGCAGCTACTGAACTGCTTGTGGCAGATTCCACCAGAGTTGATTGCCAATCTCATCATGAATAATAACTACCACAGCTGCCCAACCACTCAAAACCAAGCCCAGCCAAGTTGACACATAACCTTAACTACCATGAAGGTGAATAATTTTAGCAACATCAAATGTGGTGAAAGATTGTTTACTACAGTCTTTTAACTGCATGTACACTCTTTACAGTACCATTGAATATTTGTATGGAAAGCTTTCCCCAAAGAAACAGAGATTTATATGTTTGACTAAATTCTTCTTAGGAGTAGATCAATTGACCTTCAATGACTTTTGCTCATCATCCGAAGTATAATTACAGAATTATTAAATGATAAGACTTCTGGGTCAAATAATGGGAACAGATTTATTTCAGTGGGGATTCCTACTACAGATTTTCATTTTAGCAAATAACATGCGACTTTCTCTGGGGCTCATGTAGATTTGAACACTTGTTGCCAGAGACATGGGCTCCCTTGAGTTCTGGTTGTTTACACTCTAAGCTGGCAGTGGTTCTCACATGTTTGTGCATCAGAATTACCTTCTGGCTTGTTAAATACAAATTTCTTGTTCCCATCCCCAGAGCTTCTGATTCTGAAGGCTGGAGATGGAGGCAAGAATTTGAATTTCTACTAAGCTTCTCTCCGATGCTGCTGTTGTTGCTCTGGGGACAAAATTTATAAATAACTTCACTAAGAATGTCATCTTTCTCAGAACTCCTAAATATGTATTTCTGAACAACTCATTTCACAATTAGTCACTTTTTCTTTCATCTTTTGATTTCTATAGTTTTATCTTAATCTCTTATTTTGATTCTGAACATTCAAGTACAGCCAATATTTACTGAAAGCATACAGTAGGGTTGCACCATTTTAGATGTATGTGAATATTCAATTAATGAAAATAAATGAAAAAAAAATAAACACAAGAAACAAAATGGTCTCCCCTCATTGAGTTTATATTTAGGTTTTATGGACAGAAATGCTGACCCATATGCTGTGCTTAATTTGATAAGATTTTCTCAGATGAATTTTTTACATACAGTGCTCTTCTCACCCACCTCATTCACTGTCAGCTCAGATACTTGTTAGAAAAAGAAAGCTACACATTACAAAGAAATAAATGGATGTTCTGTCCTGAAAAAATATATTTGAACAGATTGTTGTTAGGTGCTGTGGAATCTGCTCTGACTGATAGCGACCTGTGTACAACAGAGTAAAACACTGCTCGGTCCTGCACCATCCTCACAATTCTGGCCATGCCTGAGCACATGGTCACAGACATTGTGCCAATCCATCTTGTTGAGAGTCTTCCCTTTTTTTCTCTGGCCTTCTACCTTATAGCAAGCACAGTATCTTTCTTAATGGTTCAGGTTCTTCTGAAAACATGACCAAAGTACGTGAGATGAAGTCTGGCCATTCTCACTTCTAAGGAACATCCTAGTTATATTTTCAAGACAGATTTGTTTATTCTTCTGGGACCCCATGGTATTTTCAGTGTCCTTTGCCAACACCACATTTCAAATGCATCAATCTGACTACCCCTAGTCTATCAGTTTGTTATATTGTCATAGCATGTGTGTTGCTGTGATACTGGAAGCTATGCCACCATTATCTCAAATACCAGCAGGGCCATCCGTGGTGGACAATTTTCAGTGGAACTTCTAGATTAAGACTGACTGTGAAGAAGGATGAGGCCACCCAGTTCTGAAAAAAAAAAAAGGCCACTGAAAACCTTATGAATAGCAGTGAAACTTTGTCAGAACATACAAAGACATATAATGCCTATGCTCAATAGTCTGAATTACCCTCACCTGTTCTTAAGGGTTTCTGGTAGCGCAGTGGTTAAAGAGTTTGGATGCTAACTGAAAGGTAAGTGGTTTGAGCATACCAGCCACTCTCTGGGAGAAAGATGTGGCAGTCTATTTAAGCAATAATTTACAGCCTTGGAAACCCTAGGGAGCAGTTCTCTGTCTTATGGGGCCACTAAGAATCAGAATTGACTCTATGGCAGTGGGTGGTTTACCTCTTTCTGATTGTTTTTTTTCCCATGGAATTCAGCAATGCTGGCACCAATGAGCAAAGTCTCTCTACCTCCTTGAAAAGCTACATACAAAATGATTACACAAGACAGAACTATCCTGACAGTTTTTCTTTGCATGCTTAATATTAAAAACAAAAACAAAAAAATTGCCACACAGAGTCCATTCCAATTCATAGTGATCCTGTCTGGCAAAGTAGAACTCCCCATAGCATTTCCTAGGCTGTACATCTACATAGACTGCCTTTTCTTTCTCCCAGGAAGTGACTGATGGGCTCAAGCCACTCACCTTTTGGTTAGCAGCCAAATGCCTTAACCACTATGTTACTAGAGCTCCTGTACTTACTAGTCAATAGACTGTATATATATATATATAGATATAGATATAGATATATAGATATATATAGATATATACATATATATATATTAACATGAGGAGTGTATGGCTAGAAATGTAACAATCTGCTTTGCTGAAAACTTTTGGATTAACCAGTAATTTCTGCATTTGTTTCCAGTGTGGTTAAAACTGGAATGATCCAGAAAATGATTTTTATGTTTGTTTACATTATTGTCTACTTTTGTGTTCAAATACAACTAAATAAACTCATATACTCCTTCATGCATATTAAATCCATTATAAATAAAATAAATAATTTTAGAAATATTGGTGATCCAGAAGACTTTAAAAATATGTTAACTATTTATTTATTAAAACATAATTCATTACGTTTTACTGTAGAAGCACCATAAATTAATCAAATGGTAAGAAATTCCTGTAAATTATTATAAAATGATTGGTAGAAAGTATAAGAAAAGAAAGATGACAGTGACTGGCACAGTATCAGACTGGAAATGTAAAGTATATTCATAACATGAAGGTTTTTTGTCTACTTTGCTAAATAGTTTGAACTCTTAACATTAGAATCCAGCTGCCTGGGTACCTATCTCTGTTCTATCATTAAATAGCTATATGACCTTGGACATTTCCCGTAACATCAAATATTCAATTTCCTTCTCAGGAACATAAATTTCATAACCAAACCAAACCAAACTCTCTGCCATAGAGTCAATTCTTACTCAGATCCTTTGCCAGTAGGTTTCCAGGGCTGTAAATCTTTACAGAAGCAGACTGTCTCATCTTTCTTCCATGGAGCAGCTAACCAAAGTGGTTAGCAGGTATATATATGTCTTCACCACTTCACCACCAAAGCTCCTTAAGTTTCATAAACAATACTTCAAAATATGGCTTTGGGTTAAACCAGGGACATGATTTTTTACCTTAGAATCCATCACATAGTTAAGTATGTAAAAGAAGAAAATGTTAGCTGTCAAAGTATGGCTGCGTATTAATTACAATACATTAACCTATTGACAATAATATTAACAAAAAATCTGTTGGCAAAGTGACACCATGGAGAATGCAGAAGAGGCTGGCGGAATCATTTTGCACACAATGAAATGTTTCGTAGCAATATTTCTCCCACTAAGGAAGGGACCACTAGTTCAGAGAGATATTCAAAGAAGCATTTCACGATCAAATATATTTAAGAAACATTGTACTTTTTTAAAATCTCCTTCTTAGATATGCACTTTGTGTATCCTTATCTTTAAGGCATTTTGTGAAATCTTTCCAGACATCTCAAGACTTGTTAAATGCAAATCTCGTGTAAGAACAATTAATGTTCCTGTAGAATATTTGCTCTGTAAAACATATTGAGCAATGCTGGTCATACATTCACCACACTAAAAGGTTAAGGTGCTGGTAGAAAGACCAGTTAGACTCAAAGAAGATTAGAGATAGAATTCACAGAAATATTACAAGTGGAAAGACTGTCCAGAGGTGGTAGGTATTACGTTAGTGTTACTTTTCTTTGATTTGAGCAGCGATGACAGTTTAAAAAAATGTAAGAAACTATAGAACAGACGGTTTTATAAGCAATGGCATGTGTCTGATATGGTGGGAAATAATACTCTGCACATTCCACGTGGGTAATTGGTCATCATTGCACATATTCCCAGCAAATTGAGACTCTTTGCTCTTAATTTAAACACCCATTTTTGCCTAATTATGCTGTGTATTTACATTTCACATTATCTTTGTTAACACGTGAAAATCCAGCTGGCAACCTAGCAGGAAGTCCCTTGAAGCCATAACTCTTAATTACCTTCCCTGGAGCCAGAGTGATTTGAATTGAGAGGTAGTCAGAATGGGTTACAGGAAGGATGCTGGAGCAAAGCACTCAGACATACAAACTGTGGTATTTTGATCTATAAAACGTTGCTCGATATTTTGTAGTAATCAGTAGACTAGCACAGGCTTGGACTCACACAGAGCCAGGTTCAAATAGGAGTTTATCTGCTAACTAGCTTATATGACATTGACAAGTCCCTTGATCTTTCTGAGCCTCAGTTTTCTCAGTATTACCTGGAAAAATAATCATATCTAAACTCAGAGGGCTTGGGAGAAGAGTATATTAGAGAATATATATAAAACACTTAACACATCATCTGAAATACAGGACTTGCTCAGTGAAAGGTGGTATTTTGACATTTCCTGGTGTGTAGTGACAACTGAGTAAATATTTATTTCTCGAGATTATCCAATGCTGCAGAAATATATATTATATGCCATACTGAAATAACAAAGCCACTGCCATCGAGTCAGTTCCGAATTCTACTGACCCTGGTACACTTGTGTTTCCACTTGGCTGGCCCATGGGTTTGAGTGGCTTCACAGCTGGATGCAGTTATTCCTCATGATGAGATTGGGTGTGGGGCAATCAACTTCAAGGTGGAATCTGCTGCAAGCACCTAATTAGTGGTCTCTGGGATGCGGCCTGCTTCCAGTATATAAGGAGAAACACATTTGGATTCTACATTTGGCTGAGTCTTCATCTGCAGTTCCTGGACTTGAACTAGTGGCCTGCCATGTTGCCTGTGGATTGTGGAATTGTACCATTTTACATGTACCTCATGGGTTCATCAGCCTCAGCAGCTAACAGCTGAATTAGAAGAAGCCGCTAGCTTGCTCCTGTGGGCCTGGAACAAGAGATAGAGCTGAAGCCCAAAGTTAAGGGGCCTTCACGCAGCCCCTGTAGCCGGCACTCTGAATTCAGACTTTTAGCCTCCTAAACTGTAAGCTCTGGTAGCGTAGTGGCTAAGGCACTTGACTGTTAACCAGAAGGCTGGAGGTTCAAACCCACCAGCCACTCCTTGGAAGGAAGATGGGCCAATCCACTTCCATAGTAATACTGCCTCGGAAACCCAAGGAGGGGTCGCTATTAGTCAGGTCCAACTCGACGGCACATAACAACAACAACAAACTGTAAGAGAATAAATTCCTGTTTGTTTAAGTCACCCACTTGTGGCATTTCTATTATAGCAATGCTAGAGAACCACGAAAGACCCTATAGGACAGAGTAGAACTTCCCCATAGGGTTTCCAAGACTGCAAATTTTTAGAGAAGCAGACTCCAGCAGATGCTGGTGGGTTTGAACTGTTGATCTTGCAGTTAGCAGCCAAATTGTTTAACCATTGTGTCCCCTAGAACACCTTATTTTATGCAGTAGTCATTAATAATGAGCAAATCATTGTCCATTTTTCTCCTTATCTGAATGATGTGTCAATTTGAAATTTTCTATTCTGTTAAAAATATATCAATGCATCAATATTTTGTTTCATATGCAATCTTAAACTATTAAATTTTTTTGTGTGCTAACACATTTTTAAGAAGCTCTGGTGGCATGGTGGTTAAGGCATTTGGTTACTAACCAGCAATAGGCTGCTAACCAAAAGGTCAGTGGTTTGAACACACCAGCCACTCTGCAGGAGAAAGATGAGGTACTCTGATTCTATAAAGATTGTTGTTGTTGTTGTTATGTGACGTGGAGTCAGCCCCGACTCATAGCAACCCCTCCTTGGGTTTCTGAGGAAGTATCACTACTGAAGTACATTGCCCCACCTTCCAAAGCCTTGTAAATCCTATGAGGCAGTTCTACTCTGTCCCAAAGGGATCTCTGTGAGTTGGAATCAACTCTGGCAGTGGGTTTGGGGAACTAACTGTATTCTTAAAAATATATTTGCACTGGGTTTCAAAGAGGAAATAGAATATTCTAAGTTGTCAATAAATATTATTAAATAAGCCATGGAAATGAAAACCAATGTGTCATGAGAAATGCAATCAACTATTTCAGGACTTTTGAAAAAACTAATAGACTTCATTAATGAACATAAAACCGGACAAAGAGTTAAGATTGGTCCATGCATGTATTTTATGATGGAATTCACGAAATATTTATCTTCTATCTCATGTAATAGGAGGGCTAGTCATGCTACTAATAGCTATTTCATATACCTCTTTAGACATAATTGCCATAATAATAGCTACAGCTTCACCTCTGTCTTTTTGTGTTCTTGTCATGTGACCTAATCCTTTTTTTTAAAAGCTCATTAAAGTTGGGTTTCTGCAATTTACAATTACCTCTTAATTGAATCAAGTAGCTTAAGCATATTATCCAAAGTCACATTCCTGGATAGGTGTAATGGCTGGAATCAAACCCATGAGATCAGTCTGATGCAAAACCCTTAACCCTTAACCACTAGAAGTTCTGTCATAGTTGCTGTAAAAACATCCAGTAATCAATGAACTGAAATAATACCATTTAAGGATTCTTGGACATTCTTCTTTCTAATGAATGCAGTAACAAATGGACAAAATGAAGCCATAAATTCTAAAGATTAGCAAGTTCTTTCACATTAAGGCCTTGTAAAATTAACAAAATAGATTTTTATAACAGCCAAATGAAGACGTTTTTCTTAAGCAGGTCATCAGTTGTGATGATAGAATAGGGATATCATGTTCACACTGGTTTAGTTTTGGTTACTAGAGGTTGTAGTCCTGGATTAGAGGAAATCCATGAGTGTGCATGAATGGGCACTACATGTAAACACAAAGTACACTGCCCAGGTAAACAGACCCATAGCTGCAGTTTCTCTGGATTGCTGTAAACAATATGCCAACATCTCAATTAAAATGCTGTTGAGTAGTTAAGGTTATGTATCAACTTGACTGGGCCTAGTTTTGAGTGTCTGGGCAGCTGGATGAAGTTATTCACCATCATGAGACTAGTGAGCCACTCGATGGTGGGATCTGTTGTGAGGAGCTGAGTAGCTGACTTAGGGAGGTGGTTTGCTTCCAGTATATAAGAAGCTTTGAGGAAAGTCTTCAGCTTTTTGGCACACTTGGACCTTGCATGTAGCTGACTCTTCATTCAGCAGCCTGCCATGTTGTCTGCTGGTCTTGAGACTGTTTCTGGACTTGAACTGGTGGCTTGTCATGTTGCTTAATGATTTGGGGACTGTACCATTTTACTTGTTGACCTTGGATTTGTCAACCTCAGCAGCCAGCAGCTGCCTGAATTAAGAGAAGCCTCCAGTTCCAGCAAACCAGGAAAAAGAGGCCAGCTAAAGCAGAAAGTCAAGGGGCCTTCACCCAGCCCCTACTGCTGGCACTTTGAACTTGGACTTCTAGCCTCCTAAACTGTAAGAGAATAAATCCCTGTTAGTTGAAACCACCCGCCTGTGGTATTTCTATTATAGCAGCACTGGAGAACCAAAACAGATACTAATGATGATGATACCATAACGTTAGTACAGAACCCAGTGCTGGAGAGCTGATTCTGAATCACAGTGACCCTATACAATGGGGCAGAACTGTCTCATAGGTTTTCAAAGCCTGCGATCTTCACAGAAGCATACCCATCTTTCTCCCACAGAGCAGCTAGTGGATTCGAATGGCTTACCTTTTGGTTAACAGCCAAATACATTAACCACTGCACCACCAGAGCTCCTTCTTCATGCAAAAGCACATGGAAATTAATCTAGCCTCCAAACAAATCTGTATGTGTTCCATAAATTTATCTTCACTTTCTACTTCCCAGACTTGTAAGTCAGCAGCTGAGTGCTTAAACATTGCACCAGCAGGGCTTCTAATGCAAGTATAGACTATAGTTTGGTTGTGTGCATACATCTTTCCTAAATTGGAGCAAATTGGAGCACCATACTAAGCAGTGAGCAATGATGAACAGATGCAAACGTTTTCCTGATATTTTGGCTTTGATTATTATTTACATTGCTGAGTTAAGATGAACAATGAATCTTACTCCCAACCACTTCTGCAAGAACCTCAAATGGAGGCATTTAGTGAGGAGAACTATCATCTTATAGGTGGCCAAAGGCACAAGCAGTCACAAGCAGTCTCAGTGGATGGAGTGGCCCTTTCCCCACTGAGCAGACGTTACGATTCCCTGCACTATCCCGGAAGGCCCTGGGCTGCCAGAGCACCTCATGGGGAGCTCTTAAACATTATCCTCCATGAGCTAGTATTTCATTTTAACTGCAGTTCTGGGAAACAGAAATGGAGATGTTGGGTTGGAAATATATGAGGTGCACTGGACAGGGGGTGTTTTGATTTTGAACGCAGAGGATCTTAAGAAAATATGTACTCCTCTGAAACTGTTTCCGTATGTTTCCTGATCCATAGCTTTCACTACATGAGACGTGGTGTTATCTTGATTAATGCCTTAGTCGTAAATACATGATGAATGGGACTTTACGTTCATTCTGGCCCTTTGTCACTACAACAAGATCAAAGTGTATATATTTCATTCTGCTATGAATGTATTTTTTTCATGTAGTGCAATGTAAAAAGGTGACCCACTCAAATAGCAGCTCTAGTTTTTCATATGCCTAGAAAAGAAGGAAAAAAAATTAAGCTTATGGTTCCCTTTCTTATATAGGAGAGAGTACTAAGGTTTTTTTCTTTTGTTTGTTTGTTTGTTTCATATGCGAGTTTAAGAGAAAATAATCCTCCACCTTTTTCATTTTATTATCAATTCATGTCAACTTGTGGAAAACAAAAAAAAGATGACATAGATCAGTTCCATAAAAGAAAATTTTAACTCCATTTCTGTCATTGTCTTAATTATTTGACACTTTCTAATTTTGTATTTAATCATTGTATAAGATTTTCTGTTAAAGGCAGTTCTTCAATGAATATCCTATGGGTTTATTTATTATATGGTAAATTCTGATCAGTGGAGCTGCTGAGTCAAAAAGAATGTATATTTCAGATGGTTATATATACTTCAATATTAACCAAAAACACAAAGCCACTGCCATCAAATAGATTCTGACTCATAGCCCCCATAGAGTTTCCAAGGCAGTAAGTCATTATGGAAATAGATTGCCCCATATCTCTTCCATGGAGTAGCTGTTGGGTTTGAACCACACACCTTATGGTTAACATTCAAATACTTTAGGCACTGAACCAAATGCTTATTTCTCAATTTTGAAAAAACTTTGTAAAAGTATATGTATGTCCTCATTTGTGTTTAGTAATTGTAAGAGTTGAGGATCTTTTCATTTGCATTTGAAAATTTATATCTCTTTTCCTTTCCATAGTTTTTCACTCCCCGCCAACTCTGTCTACTTGCACGTATCTTGGAATGTTTTATACTTATTCTTGTAAAAAGCTATTTTATATTGGGCACATATATCCTCATGACTTAAATACATCTTGATTTTTGAAAATTAATTAATCATTTAATTTTTAAAATGACTTGATATTTTGAAAAGGATGCTTTTACAAGCACATAAAAACTATAAATATTTATACAACTTATCAGTTATATTCTTTTAGGCCTTTGGGCATTTGTTCTTGCTTAAAAAGTCTTATCCTAATCAATGATTATTAAAAAAAAATAAGTAAATAACTGTTCTTTTACTTTTTATAGCTTCATTTATACTTGCAGATTTTGATTCATAGAAAATTGTTTTCTACATAGGAAAGGAAGAATAGAAAGCCAGCATATATTTTTTTTCCTTAACAGTTAACCTATTTTCCCCACATCGTTTATTTTATTCTCGAGAGAATGGAGGGGCTAAGCTGTGTCAAGTTTCTTAAGGTTCAGTTATTTTATCAATACAATTAGAGTGATTCTGCCTCACTAGTTACCACTAAATATCTAACACAATAGTCAATTGGGGGGGGGGATAAAAGCAATATCACAAAACAGCTATTCTTTAATCTTTATTAATAGGAATCAAGAACTTTATGTTATGTGGGGAATGAAACTCCTGATATAAAACTTTATTTCAGTGAATAGTATGTTTTTACTTAAAGTGAAAAAAAAAATCACAAAATTTCACTGTTATTTAGACAAAGATGATTACTTATGCTACAGTTATTGAGATGCCTGGTGGAACAGTGGTTAAGAGCTTGGCTACTAACACAAAGGTTAGTGGTTCAAACCCAGCAGTGGCTCCATGGGAGAAAGATGCTGCAATCTGCTTCTGTAAAGATTATAGCTTTGGAAACCTTATGGGACAGTTCTACTCTTTCTTGTAAGGTCACTATGAGTCAGTTTTGACTAGATATCAGTGAGTTTGGTTTGCTGATGACAACTGCAGTGATGAGAATACTAAGATGATACTGTTGATACATCAAGTGCCAAGCATGGACTTTGATTCATTTTTATATAATAATAAAGAATTGTTTTGAGTTATTCTCCTTTGTAACCCACACCTTGCAATTGAGGGGCAGAATACAGTAGATGTTCAACAAATTTTGGCTGATTGAATTTACATGTCTAGATTTGGCAATTCTATCCCTGACTATAACAGAGTAAAAAAAAAAAAAAAAAAAAATTCCCTTGTGATACTGGTCAAAACCCTAGGATCAGAGACCAAGTCTCAATTTTATCAGGACTACACATAATCAGAAGGCATAAAGGGGGCATAGTGGTTAAGGCAGTTGGCTACCGTTCTGGTTCCCTAGTGCCACTCTGGCAAGAATATACCACAAATGGGATGGCCTTAACAAACAGGAGTTTATTCTCTTACGGGTTGGAGGCTTTAAGTCCAAGTTCAAAGTGCCAGGCTCTGGGGGCTGGGTGAAAGCTCCTCAACCTTGGGGTCCAGCTCTGCCTCCTGCTCCTGGCCCACTGGAGCTAGAGGCATTTCTTCACTCAAACAGCTGCTGGTTGCTGAGGCTGACAAACCCAAGGATGACAAGTAAAAAGGCACAGTCCCAATGTTACCAAACCACACGGCAGGCCATTAATTTAAGTCCATTGTAAGTCCCAAGGTCTCCAGAGCATGGCAGGCTGCTGAACAACGACATGGCTACACTCAGGTCTAAGCATGCCACAAGCTAGAGACCATTCCCAAGGCCTCTCCTTATATACAAGAAGCAGACCACATCCCAAAGGCAGCTGCTTGTGGTAGATGCCACCATGGAGTTGATTGCCAGTCTCATCATGGGAAATAACTACCTCCAGCTGCCCAGCCACTCAACTAGGCCCAGCCAAGTTGACACACACATAACTACCACAGCTACTAACCAAAAGTTTGGTAGTTTGAACATACCAGCTATTGCATGGAAGAAAGATGAGGCGGTCTGCTTCTGCAAAGATTTACAGCCTTGGAAACCCAAAGGGGATTGCTAAGAGTTGGGATCAGCTTGATGGCAATGAGTTTGGTTTGGTTTGGATACATAATCAGCTATAATTAATTAGCAATAGACAATTACGAATTTTGTTCAACTGTGTGTACGATGGTTATTTAAGTTTCAAAATGTTGATATAGCAGATTCAGTGGTATTCACAATCCCGACATGCACATAATGCTGACAGCCTAAAAGAAATGCGTTCTTTGTAATATCCTAGAGGAATCAGAGAGAGTAATTCTACAAAACTGAACAGGCAGGCAGCCCATAGGGACACAAGTTACATAGTGGGTATTGTGCCAGCACAGAGTATTGAAGAGCATAAATAAAATGTGATGGAAGTAGAAAGGAAAGAGAAGGACTCTATTTCCCTTGGGACATGTAAAGCAGTGTGATGATATTCTAATAACAGTTATATAACCATTTGTCAAAATGCATTTTTAAAGTAGAAGATCAGAGCTGAATATTATTCAAAAAGGAGATTGTGCTACCTATGAGTCATTTTGTTGACATGGATAAAGTAAATGGTAAACACCTCTAATTTTATATACAAAATAAAAGTTTAGGATGATAAACTAAGCTTAATGTGGAAACTAAGAAACATTACTTTTGTCTGAAAACTGACACTGGGATATGGGATTCATGCATCATTTTCTCAAAATCTTTGCTTTTACATTCAGTGTAATATGTCTTCTCTCAAATTCTGCTCCTAGGAGATCTCTTCTATGAAAGTGTACCTTGTTTTTATTGATTGTGAGCATGCCAAGTACCGTCTTAAGCACTTTGCAGCTGTTCTTAATTGATCCTTATGTCAACTCTATGATTTATGTGTTATTAATTCCAAATTATGATGGAAATGAGAATAAGAAAGCTTAAATAATTTGCCAAGTTCACACAGCTTATAAACCACCAACCAAAAGTTGAAACTAGATGTGTCATGCTCCGAAACATTTATTTTTATAACTATGTTATATTTGTGTGTGCTTAGCTTTTACAAAGGAACACCAATGTGTTGTTCAAATGGTAGAACCTTGGTCAGACTTACTTAAAAATAAGATAAAATCGTTTCAGCTGACTGCCTGTTCCCAAGGTTTGCCTCCTATCATATTTAAAACCCAATAGATTGATGATATATTAGGACAGAAGAACACACATTTATGGCTAAAGAGATTCTTAAGAAGACCAGCTCTATGAGTATGTTAATAGTATAATTCATTCAACAAATATATATTGACCATCACTTCTGTTCCAGACACTGTACTAAGTGCTGAAGATAGATGACAAAGACTGTCTTAAATTCATAGAATTATAGCTTTCTGGGAGAAAATAAATAAACTCAAATGTCAGTTATAAAATTGCCAATGCACAGAGTGACACGGGGACTTTAATTAAATGTGGCATTTAACTCAGACTTTGGTGAAAGGATGTCTATGCTAAAGGAAGAGAAACTCAGCAAGACTGAAGCATAAATGAGGAGAAGAAAGATGAGAAGGTGTATTTGGAGAGGTAAGTAAGGGGAAAATATGAGTAGAATTTTTTGATTATACTCCATGTCTGAGCAGGTTTGGAATTTTCACAGAGAAAATGACATGCACGTGTTCTCAGATTATTAATGGAGTTCTTCTTACTAATGCCTGGTAGTATATATATTTTTAGTTTGTTGTTTAAAATAATATATAAAAATTCAAATTGTTTTTGTTGTTGTTATGTGCCGTCAAGTCAGACCCAACCCATAGCAACCCCTCCTAGGATTTCCGAGGTGATATCACTATGGAAGTAGATTGCCCAACCTTCCCTCTGAGGCTTTAATAAATTGTCATACTTATCTTTTAGGTTTCTTTTATGAAAGCGTTTCTGAAGCTATTTATTCTTGATCATATGCCTTTATATAAAGTATCTTTTTTGGCATCCATGGTACTTGTATCAAGAATTTATAGTTATAAGAATGCTTCGTAACAAATAACCATATTACATGTTACCCCCAACTTGCAACCATTTAGAGTTACAACAAACTGTACTTATGACTATCCATTTCTAAAAATATTTGTGTATTTTTAATGTATGTATTAAAATATACTTGTAAGTTTATATGTAATTGTTCCAAACTTCAAAGAGAAAGATTGGATTTATAAAGATACTGATAATAAAAGGCAATAATAATAAAAACTTAAAAAACAAAAGATATATTCGACTTACATCTGAACTGACTTATGATAGACTTGGAAGAGAATTTTGTCATAAGTCTGGAACTACTTATATATAAATAGAAAAAAATGATTATTATAAAATGAAAACTATTTCTATTTGTTCAAAAATCTAGAGGTTGGTCAGCTGATTCTCTGATCTATGCTGGGCTCTGGGCTCTCACTCTCACTCACGCTTCTGCAGTAAGCTGCAGGTGGACAAGCTATCTTTCCCAGTCCTCAATGGACCCTCGCACATGTCTGGACCATGACTGGGACACCCGGGCTGGCGTGGCTCTGCTCCATGTCTCATGCACACTAGGCTGAGGAGCAAGAAAGGCATTAGAAACACACAATGCATTTCAATTCTCTGCTTTTGTCAAGTTTTCTGTCATTCATTGGTCAAAGCAAGTCATACGATTATTCTCAGAGCTCTTGCTGTAGATGTCGAGAGACAGGAAGACACGAAAGACATCAATTCAACTAATTTGTTATAATGCTCTAGACTTGTTATCTTGTCCTCTGACTGCTCTTCTTTCCCTGTTTTGAAAATTCTTCTTTCAGTTTTTGGTTCTCAAATGCCAGCATTCCATCTGTCAATTATCTCATTTTCTCTCTCCACACTCAATGGTTTCAATTGGACCCTGTATCAATAAAGAAACTCAGACTTTTTACTTCTATCCTTTTTGTTTTCAGAAATATCTTTTTTGTTGTTGTTGATCTAAGATCTCAAACATGATGTCCTGCATGTCCAGAAAATTTATTATATTTCTTCTGTTCTTCTCACAATGACACCCTTCTCTAACTTACACACTTCCTGTCAGTGAGATCACCATTACTTGCCCAGAATAGAACTTTTGGAGTTGTCTTGGATACGCTAAGTGTTCTTTCCTTAATATATGATTTTAGATTTATCTCATTTAGACCATTCTTAACACATCAAATAAGCTCATACTTTAACATATGATCTTTTTCTTCCTAATAATCTATTGTGTACACACACTTTCATTCGAATACTTTAGCTAGCTATTCATTTTAACTATGACATACTCCCTTTAAAGCAACAACAAAAACAGCAGCAATATGGTTCCCCACTATTCACCCTAATGTTTAACTCCTCTTATACTTTTCCAGCTTGATCCCACTCTGCCATTTTAATTTTATTTATTAATGTTCTTATATTAGTATTGAAAAGGAGCTCTGGTGCCATTCAGCTGCTAACCCAAAGACTGACAGTTCATACCCACCATATGCTTTGCTGGAGAAAAAGGACACAGCTGCTTCTGCATGAATTTACAGCTTTTGGAAACTCTCTGGGGGCAATCTACTCTGCTTATTGGGTTGCTATGTGTTGGAATTGACTACATGGCAGTGAGTTTGTTTTTTTGGTTTGTGAGTATAAAAGATTCACAAGATCAAGTCTTTGTCTCCATTACATTGCAAGTAAGTATCTTTCCAAGAAAGGTGTCATCATCATGACAGGGGCCCCATCTTCTCCTGATGAGTAGCTGATGGGTTCAAACTGGCAATCTTTGGGCTAGCGACCAAATGCTTTAACCACTGCACCACTAAATCTTTAAACAGGGAATTAAGGGAGCAGTGGCAGAGGCATGGTAGTCAAGGAAATAAGTAGAAAGTCATTGCTGTGGCATAATGTTCAAATAACTGAGTGGTAAGATATAAATAGACAGGGAAAGCAGTAGGCATAAACCATATTCTGATGGACCTTTATGACATTTTAAAGAACTTGAACTTAATACATTCTGAGGAGCTTAAAGTAGTTTTAACAGGAAAGTAACAGGTTCAAGTTTACCTTTCTAAAGCTGGAATAAGGTATACATCTGAAGCTCCATATATTTGTCTGTCTATTATCAGGTGGACAACCTCAACTTGAAAGCCCTAAGTTTGCTTCTTTGAATCTTCCTTTTACTTATGGTAGTTGATCTGAAAAACTTATCTCTGCTAACACATTGCTGGTTCATGGTTGACTTACTTGCCTTAGTGTGTTTTTCTAGATATTTTGAAATGGTGGTCTTTTACCAGTTAAATATTAGTGACAAAGTTGAAATATTACAATGACTGTCTAGTTGTATGGCAAAAGAGTGGAAGAAATTTTCTTTGACAAATGCTGATTTTTTGGTTTGATTAAGTTCCTCATGATGTAGAGAGTGCAGCCTCAAGACTCCATTTAAGGTACCCAAAGAAACTCTGGTGGCATAGTGGAGAAAGCATTTGACTGCTAACTGGAAGGTCAGTGATCCAAACCCACCAGCCACTCCACAGAAGGAAGATGGGACAATCTAATTCTGTAAACATTTACTGCTTCAGAAACCCAAAGAGGGTTTGATTCTATGAGTCAGAATCAACTCAATAGCAGTGATTTTTTTTTTTTTAATATAGAATGAAAATCCTTCTTTATAAAATTATTTTTAAGACTAGTGATTTAAAACAACAACAACAACAAAAAATGTAGATAAAATAATGTTTCTAGGAGCTCTGGTGATATAGTACCTAAAGAATTTGACTGCTAACCAGAAGGCTGGTGGTTCAAACCCACCAGCCACTCCTCAGAAGGAAGATTGGCCAATCAACTTCAGTAGTGATACAGCCTTGGAAATGCAAGGAGGGGTGGCTATGAGTTGGATCCCACTCCGCAGCAATGAGTTTGGTTTATCTTGAAAGAAATAGAGTAACTTGTACCTATTTGCAGTCTATACAAATACGGGAAAAGGAATTTGAACTCAACATAAATTACTGGTCTGGGAAGTTGGAACTGAAGCTGAATGTATGGAACAAGCGTAGATTTATTTGAAAGGCTAGATTAATTTTCATGTGCTTTTCCATGAAGAGGGAGCTCTGGTATACAATGATTAAAGTATTTGGCTGCTAACCAAAAGGTTGGCGATTAGAACACAATAGATACTCCGTGGGAGAATGACAAGGCAGTCTGCTTTTGTAAAGATTTAAAGCCTTGGAAATCCTATACCAAAACTAAACTCACTGCCATTGAGTCGATTCCAAGTCACAGCAACCTCCTTTGGATTTCTGAAGCAGTAAATCTTTACAGAATGAGATTATCTAATCTAATTAGATAATCTACCTTCCATGGAGCACTGGTGGATTTGAACCCCCAACTGTTTAATTAGCAGTCAAATACCTTAGATACTCTGCCACCAGAGCTCCTTAGGGTAGTTCTATTATGTCCTCTAGGGTCACTATAAGTCAGAATCAACTTGATGGCAGTGTTTTATTTATATATATATATATATATATATATATATTTGCATGAATTGCCTGTCTAAATATCCCATTATATGTTAATAATAAAATAACTCACATGTTCACAATAGATATATCACACCAAGAGAAAATATTTAAAATGCCAGTGAAATACCACAACAAATGTATGAAAAATGCCTTACTAAATGTTTCACTTTGCAAATTCTTTTCAAGTTTTTTTTTTTTTTTTTTCTTTCTCCTGTTCTTTTGGAGAATAGAAAGCAGAAGTTCTGTTATTTTAAGAAGAAACTTTTTTTTTTTTTTTTTTAACAGGGCTACACTTTAACAGTCAGTTTATATTTAATCAGAAAGCTAAGACTTTATTCTTTGTCATTTAAAAAATTAGCATTTAAAAATACCTGCCAGTAGGATGTGGGACTGTGAGGCTGGTTCTCAAGGAGTGTGCTTTTGAGTAAAACTTAAGGGGTGGTGCCAAATCTTTTCCTTCTAAGAGTTTAATTTTTTTTTTCCCCTTTTTTGGTTTTAATATATTAGGATAAAGTTTTGGGAGATTGAATATCACGTTCCTTTTTTGATTCAGTGCTTTTCTTTTTGGCAAATATTTATCTATCAATTTCTCTCTTTTTGAGTCTCAGAAGGAATTCAATTAGCATTAATGCAATAATACACCCTATAGTAATGCACATTACCTCAGGATCTAATCTTTCTTCATGAAGTTCCTCTTTTGCTTATGTGAAGCTGATGGAGTTTCTTGGCATTATGAACAACTTTTGTTACTTGCCTGCTCATTTGGCTTTTTCCACACTCACTCTTTTTATCCTTTTTGATATGATAAGGATGTGAGTTTAATTACCTTGGCACAATGATCATTAGCTTTATACTCCTATTTTCTCTGATGTCCTGAAAATCATTCAGTTTTAATGTGCAACTAGATGAGTGCTCATCCAGTTGAATATATGCTATTTCTGTGAATTCCTTGGCAAAACATTGTGTCTCCTTTCATCTGTAAATATACTGTGGATAAGGAACACCAACATCTGCAAGGAAAATCTTAACATACCCAATTTGGCAAAAAGTTGTTTTTAATGCAATGTTTTAAGTTAATCATTGGAACCCAAATTTTGTTTGGAGATGCTTACAACTGTACACATTTTTGCAATGTCTTACCTTCCCCTTGTTAAGAAGTAGAGTGTGATGGTTAAGAATATAGGTTTAGGGATCCAGCAAACCTTAGTTCAATCATTAGCTCTACCACTGATTAGCTGGCTGATTAAATCATCCATTTTTTCTAAAAGGTAGAAGAGAATTATGGCGACTTCTGCTTTCAGCAATAATAGACTAGACGGTTCACACACAATTTTTACTGAGAAGAATTTGAATGATTTAGGATACAAAATCAAGTGCTGGAAGACACCTAAGAGAATCAAATTCATGGCAGTTTATAAGACCAAGGTCCAAAAGAAAGCTAGACTGTAAGGTAAGCCCAAGATTTCCCCCTGCATTTTTCCCTGGAGACATTTGTTGTTTCTGGAAGAATTACCTTAATTTAGAAAAGTGGAGCAGCATTATTAGAAGTCTCATGAGACTTGTTAGTTGCCGTGGTGTAGATTTCAACTCAGGCCACCTTATGTGTTGCAGAGTATAGAACTGCCCCATACAGTTTTCTTGGCTGTAATCTTTAAGGAAGCAGATCACCAGGCCAGCTGGTAGGAGGGCCCATGGCACTGGAAAGAGCCTGATAGCCTGTTGAGATGTTGAAGGACCACACCACAGTAAGTAAGTGTTAATTGAAAATAGGAGATAAAACAACAGTGGCAAGGGCTGAATTTCAATTAATGTGATCACAGAATGCTAGTTTCTCTAGCCTTACCATTTGTCAGAAACAAAACTGAATAATCTTGGGGGAACTATGACATCCAGAACCTTGACTATTCTCTATAGTTTCTGAAACACCATGTTCAACATTTAATACTAGTAATAATAAATACCACAACTCATCTTTCAGTTTGTCATACTGTGGTGATTTACATAATGCTGTGAGGCTGGGGGCCATGCCGTCTGTATTTCGAATACAAGCAGGTTGCCCGTGGTAGACAGGGTTCAGTGGCACTTCCAGATTAAGACAGACTGGGAAGAAGGGCAAGGACATCCACTTCGAAAAAATTGACCACTGAAAACCTTATGAAAAACAGTGAAACACTGTCTGATAAGTTATTGGAAACATTATGAAGAGCAGTGAGACTCTATCTGATGAGCCCCTCAGGTTGGAAGGCACTCAAAATATGACTGAGGAAGAGCTGCCTCCTCAAAGTAGAGTCAACTTTAATGATGTGGATGGAATAAAGCTTTCAGGACCTTCATTTACTCATGATACACCATGCAAAATGGGAAGAAACAGCTGCAAGCATTGAATAATAATTAGAATGCAGAATGTAAAAAGTATCAATCTAAGAAAATTGCAAGTTGTCAGAAATGAGATGGAACACATATAGATTGATATCCTAGGCAATAGTGAGCTGAAATGGACTGGCATTGGCCATTTGAATCAGATGATCATATAGTCTACTAGGCCAAGAATCAGAAGCTCTGGTGGCATAGTGGATAAGGCATTTGGATGCTAACCAGAAGGTCAGTGGTTCAAACCCACCAGGCACTCTGTGGAAGGAAGTTGGGAAGATCTACTTCTGCAAAGATTTAGACCCTTGGGAACTCAATGGGAGTTCCTATGAGTCAGAATCTACTCGATGGCACTGAGTTTTTTTGTTTTTTTTTCCCCCCAATGTTAAGAATCACAAATCGAAGAGGAGTGGCATGGTATTCATTGTCAAAAGAGCATTTCAAGATCTATCCTGAAGTACAATGTTGTCAGTGATAGGATAATGTCCATACACCTACAAGGAAGACCAGTTAATATGACTATTCAAATTTATGCACCAACTATCAAAGCAAAAGATGAAGAAATTGACGATTATTATGAGCTTCTGAAGTCTGAAATTTTGAATATCTGAAGTATTGATAATTACTGGTGTTTGAAATGCAAAAGTTAAAAGCAAAAAAGAAGCACTGGTAGTTGGAAAATACAGCTCTGGTGACACCAATAGTGCCAAGGAGTACATGATACAATTTTGCAATACCAATGACTTGTTAATTGTAAAAACAAGAAACAAAAAAACCTCTTTTCAACAACATAAATGGTGAGTCTACACATGGGCCTCACCAGATGGAATACATAAGAATCAAATCAACTATATCTGTGGAAAGAGGCAACGGAAAAGCTCTGATCAGTCAAACAAGGCTGGAAGCTGACTGTGGAACAGACCTTCAATTGCTTATATACAAGTTCAAGCTGAAGCTAAAGACAATTAAAACGTGTCCATGACAGCCAAAATATGACCTTTAGTATATCCTACCTGAATTTACAGACCATACAAAGAACAAATTTGACATATTCAACACCAATGACTGAAGACCAGATGAGTTTTCATATGATATCAAGAACATCATGCATGAAGACAGCAAAAGTCATTAAAAAGACAGGAAAGGAAGAAAGGTCAAAATGGATGTTGGAAGAGATTCTGAAACTTCTCTTTAATGGAGAAAAGCTGAAGTGAATGGACAAAATGACAAAATAAAAGAGCAGAACAGAAGATTTCAAAGAGCAGCTCAAGGAGACAAGAAAAAGTAATATAGTGAAACTTGGAAAGATCAGCAACTAGGAAAACAAAAGTAAAGAACATGCTGAGCATTTCTCAAGCTGAAAGAGAAATTCAAGCCATGAATTGTAACACTGAATGATTCCATGGGCAAAATATTGAACAATGCAGGAGCAGCAAAAAAGATGGAAGGAATACACAGAGTCACTGTACCAAAAAGAATTGGTTGACGTTCAGCCATTTCAGGAGGTGGCATATGATCAAGAACCAATGGTACTGAAAGAAGTCCAAGCTGCAGTGAAGCAATTTGCAAAAAACAACCTTCCAGGAGTTGACAGAATACCCACTGAAATGTTTCAGTGAAAGGATGCAGCACTGGAGACACTTACTTGTCTATGTCAGCAAATTTGGAAGACAGCTACTTGGCAGACTCACTGGAAGAGATCTATATTTGTGCCCTTTTCAAAGAAAGGTGAGTCAAAAGAATGTGGAAACCATCAAACAAAATCTTTAATGTCACATGCAAGTAAAATTTTGCTGAAGATAACTCAAAAACGATTGTAGCGGTACATCAGCAGGGAACTTCCAGAAATGCAAGTTTGTTTCAAAAGAGGGTGTGGGACGAGGGATATCATTGCTGATGTCAGTTGGATCTTAGCTGAAAGCAAAGAATACCAGAGAGATGTTTGTTGTTGTTGTTAGGTGCCATTGAGTTGTCTCAGACTCATAGTGACCTCATGCACAGCAGAACAAAACACTGCCCTGCCCCACGCCAGCTCCACGATCCCTGCGGAAGTTTACCTGTGTTATTTACTATGCAAAGGCCTTCGACTATTGGGATCATTATAAATTATTTATAACATTTCAAATAAATGGAATTCCAGAATATTTAATTGTGCTCATGAGAAACCTGTACATAGACCAAGAGGAAGTCACTCAAACAGAATAAAGGAATACTACATGGTTTAAAATCAGGAAGAGAGTGTGTCAGTGTTGTGTCCTTTCACCATACTTATATGAACCAAATGCTGAGAAAATAGTCTGAGAAGTTAGACTATATGAAGAAGAACATGGCATCAGGATTGGAGGAAGATTTATTAATAACCTGTGATATGCAGATGATATAGTCTTGCTGAAAGTCAAGATGACTTGAAGCTGCTTACTGATGAAAATCAAAGACTATAGGCTTCACTGTGGATTACACTTCAACATCAAGAATACAAAAATCCTCACAAATGAACTGATAAGCAGCATCATGATAAATGGGGAGAAAATTGAAGTTGTCAAAGATTTAATTTCACTTGGATCCATAATTAATACCCACGGAAACCCCAGTCAAGAAATCAGACATTTCACTGGGCAAATCAGTTGCAGATGATCTCTTTGAAGTGTGCAAGAGCAAAGATGTCATTTTGAAGACTAAGGTGTACCTATCCCAAGCGATAGTATTTTCATTCACCTCATATGTATGTGAAAGCTAGATAATGAATAAGGAAGACCAAAGAAGAACTGAGGCCTTTGAGTTGTGGTGTTGGCAAAGAATACTGAAAATACCATGAGCCAGAAGAACGAACAAATCTGTCCTGAAAGAAGTGCATTCAGAATGCTCCTTGGAACAAGAGTGGCCAGACTTTGTCTCAGCTACATGTCAGAAAGGACCAGTCCCTGGAAATGTATATAATGCTTGGTAAAACAGGGGGTCAATGAAAAAGGGGAAGCCCTTCAATGAAATGGATTGACACAGTGTCTGCAAAGATGGATTCAAACACATCAGGAATCATGAGGATGGTCTAGGCAGTGTCTCATTCTGCCTAGGGTTGCTATGAGTTGGAATAACGCCAATGGCACCTAACAACACCACAACAATAATAAATAACCATGATATTTCCTTGGCATCTCTGGATGGAGTCGCCCAGTCTGCTGTGCAATGATGCGGCTGCATCTTGAGGTGAGGATGTTATCACTGCCTTGAGGTGGTGCCTGTTCAGGTAGAAAGACAAAGGGATGTGTAATGACAACAGGTTACAAGCTCAGTCAAGGTGCATGGTGATTTAGACTAAGGCGAAGGGCCCATAGGCAGAGAGCCACATTGCGGTTTCTGTTGTGGGTCAAAAGCAGCTCAGGTGCTGAACAGGAGTGTCCAGGTTGGAGATGCCCTTCCAGAACACATCCATGTTTTCATATTCTAGCAGAGTGTGGCCTGGGTCCAGGCACCCAGAGTGCCCCTGGCACCTAAGTCTGAACAGTTAGTAATTAGTGACCAGCCCTTTGTCAGCTGCTCTGGGCTGCTGTTTATAACTTTGCTTGCCTACCTGCACATGAGGCACCTTGTGAGATGTGTTATCTTGATAAAAATAGCCAAGAGTAGAGAATATATGCTACCTTATTACAGTAGTCCAAAGTAGTTGGTACACTGGGCATCTTTAATAGCTCCATTAGGAAACCTCAGTGACAACTGCCAAAAGAGATGCAAGTTAAGGGAGATATATTATATTCAAAGAGGCATCCATCTTTGAGAGCAATTTTATCTAGATCAGAAAAGAGAAGTGATCACTTTGCACAATCATGTCCAAAAGTTGACTGTGGGCATTGTATCCACCAACCCCAGCCTTGTAATATATGATTCGATGCTGCTGGTCTCACCAGCTGCAAGCTGAGAATGGTCTTCCAGACCTCACAATGCCACCACAGAAGAGATCACATGTTTACAAAGACCTTAGAGCTAGCCAAGTTGCTTATTTCGAACTTTGTAAAGATTTCCATCCATGATCATGAAAAATGATAGCTCTGCTGAAAGCTTGTCACTGGACACTCTTTTTATCTTCAACTTTGTCCCACTTCTGATGCAAAAGATCTCTTCATTAATTGAGAAAGAAACTCACTTAACTCCTGAGTCCATCAGTAAGAGTTTACAGGAAAATAGGCCATCCTATATGGGGCATAGTGCCTAAGGCACTTGACTGCTAACCAGAGGCTGGCTGTTCAAACCCACCAGCCACTTCTTGGAAGGAAGGTTGGGCAATCTACTTCTGTTGTGATACTGCCTCGGAAACCCAAGGAGGGGTTACTATGAGTCAGATCCTACTCAATGATAGTGAGTTTGTTTCTTTTTGTTTTGTCTTTTATGGGGTTGCAGCGGACTTTCTTTTGTTAGAAACAGAGACTGAGAAGAGCTTAGTGTCATGGAACTCTGTGGAGAAGCATGTCAGTAATTAATTCTGAAGACTGAGAACAGATAAACATCTCAAGCCCAGGCTCATTGCTGTCCAATCAATTCTAATTCATATCAACTGTACAGAACTGCCCCATGTGTGTCAACTAAGAAGTTGACAGGGAGAACTCACCAGCCACTCTGTAGTAGAGAGATGCTGTAATCTTTATGGAAGGAGATTGCCACATCTTTCCACTACTGAGTGGCTGGTGAGTTCTCCCTGTCAACTTCTTAGTTAACAGCTAAGTGTTTTAACCAGTGCACTAACAGGACTCCTTCAGATAAATACTGCACAAGCAAAAGCAGCCTTCATGGATCTAGAAGAAGAGGACCCAGCATGGCCATGGTGGGTACTTCTGACATGTCCTCAGAAGGTCTTAACATGGTTGTATCAATTGCTGCAATTATATCCTTGTCCTCAGAGAGTAAGTATTTCCAGCCCATCAGCAGGAACTGCCAGTCTCTCTTTAGAAGGCAGAATGAGTGTGGTGATTTCAGGCCAGCAGGTGTGATGCAGAGACACCTAAATGTCTGGTTGTGGGATCTCTACTCTCAACCTTGATGAGTGAATGAACTGGATAGAAACCAGAGAATCTCCCAAGAAGATGGAACTTCCACGTTCTACGGAACAGGCAGGACATGTTAACTCTAAAATCACCCACTTCTGGTCCTTAGCCTGCTATGGAACTGTTACAGGTGGATAAAAGGAAAGGCCAGAGTGGCCCAATGGGTGGAAGTTACAGTTCCTTTTCCCATAAAAACACCAATGTCATGTCACTGCAAATGAGTCTACAAATAAAGAGTTCTAGCACAATTGTCTCTTCTTGAATAAACGTCAAAGCTCACCTTACTGCACAAACAGTAGTCCCAGGTTCTGCAATTATTGTTATTGTTATTGTTATTATTATTATTGACTCATTATTGAACCTCAAAACCTTGTTCTACTACGTAAATAGTGGACTCAGGTTCTGAAAGCAAGAGATGCAATATGAATAGTTGATTGATGAAGAACCCAAAATCCAACCTTCCTGCACAGACAGTAGTACTCACTTCTGTGAGTAAAAGACCCAGCAGGATTGGAACTTCCTCAATAAACTTGAAAGGCAGTGTGATACTACACAAACACAAATCCCAAGACCTAAAAGTATATGTTAGAATATTGGCCTTTTATTAACCTCAGGGCCCATTGTAGTGCATACAGTTCAGAGGTGGACATTATATCTAAGAATGTAAAAGGTGTAAGGAAAACAGCATTGAGGCCATCATATGCAATGTGGTCTGAGTAGGGTCTGGGAATCACTGGAGCCGTCATATCTAAGAACAAGGAGTCAATAAATTTGAAGCTTATCAAAAAAGGAGCTAGAGGATGAATAGCAAACTATTTCCAGCTAAACTTTCCTTGTTTTTTAAATAAATAAAACCAAGCGTTCTCAGTACAAAACACTTTCCTCTTTTTGAATTTACATGCTCTTCAGCATGGTAGTGACATTACCATCAATTCGGTTACATCCAACATGCTGCAGCTTGAAGCCATGGCATGATGTCAATCTCAGTCTCCAGTCAGCAGGGCTCTATGTCGTACCATGCTCAACAGAGACAAAATGAGCACTCTATCCTGCCTTAGTCATTGGCTGCCTTTGGTTCCCCAAGGTAATGCCTGAAAGTTGCACTTTATAAGCTCAGAAGCACCACTGCCTTCCTCGCTTCTTCCTCCATTTTCCCATTAAATTCATGGAACAGTTGATGTCACAGACTCTACTTTGAGATTACTACCATGCTGAAGAATGGAGATGTTAATGTAAAGACATTAAGCAAGAATAGGACTCTTATTCCCTCACATCATTCAGGGGAGATGGATAGGTAAAATAGTATTTATCAGTAATCAGAACAGACATTATTCTCATCTATACTTAGAAATTCCACTTCTGGGTATATACTCTTGAATATACACTCACACTTGTGTGCAGGGAGACAACTATTAGAAAGTTTGTAGCAAATACCTGGAAATAGCCCCACCTGTGCATCACCTGAAGATTTGATAAGATGGGGCAATCTACTTCCACAGTGATACTGCCTCGGAAACCCAAGGAGGGGTCACTATGAGTCAGATCTGACTCGAAGGCACAGAACAACAACAACAACAGCAACATACAGTGACACCTATACACATTGGCATGAATAAATTTCATCTTCTATTGAGGAAAAAACAAGACACAGAAGAATACACATGCTTTAGTTCCATTTATATTCTTGTTGTTGTTATATGCTGTCGAGTAGGCCCTGACTCATAGAGACCCCTCCTTGGGTTGCCAAGGCAATATCGCTATGGAAGTAGATTGCCCAACCTTCCTTCTGAGGAGTGGCTGGTGGGTTTGAACTGTCAACAGCAACAAATAAAAGAGTTACTTACTAAACTAAACTAAACTATGTTTATTTTGACATTTTAAAATATTCTTTGCTGCTTTATGCACAATAGCAAATAAATGGAAATAACTGAAATGCCCAACAATGGATGAATTGATAAGCAAACAGTGATACATACCATACAATGATGCACTGTGCAATCGTAAAGAACAATAATGAGTCTGGGAAACATAGCACAACATGGATGGACTTGGAGTGCACAATGGCTAAGTGAAATAAGTCAAACACGCAAGGATAAATACTGTACGATCCCTCCTTTGTAAGAAGACACAAATAGATATACAGACAGCCCAGTGTTCACTGGTGGTGACCAAGGGGATGGAAGGAGAGAAGGGAAAGTATGTTTTAGATCATAGAGACTTGTTATCTCTGGTGATGGGAGAAGTGGCCTTGAATGTGGATATAGTGAGCACAGCACAACCAAAGTAATTATGTGCTGTTTGAGCACATTTGAGTGGGTATAGGCATATTGGTATATGGGTGGGTATATGTGAGTATACAGGGGAGAGGAGGTAGAAATATCTATAAACCAAACAAAACCAAATACATTACCCATCCCAGCTCATACAACTGCCTGATAATGTTTACAAGGAGGTATGGTCACCTTTATGTAAGCAGACTTTCTTACGTTTCTCCCATGGAGTGGCTGGTGGGTTCAAACTGCCAAAGTTTGGGTTAAAAGCTGCATGCTTAACCTCCCTGCTACCAAGGTTCCTTATAGAAGTATCTATATGTAAATAAAAATAGATGAGGGCAGGCATATAAATTCATTGAAAACACAAATACCGATATTCCTCAGACATAAGTAAACATTTCCCAAAATTAGTTTTGTGAGTTTGAAAGCTTAGGACAACAGTCTCATGGTAATGGAGAAAATACTGAATTTTTCAAGGCTTTTATTTTTCTTGGATCCACAATCAATATCCCCGGAGGGAACAGTAAATAAATCAAATGGCATATTTCATTGGGAAAATCTGCTGCAAAAGACCTCTTTAAAGTGTTAAAAAGGAAAGATGTTACTTTGAGAACTAAGGAGCACATGAGCCAAGCCACGGTATTTTCACTTGGTTCATATCTATGTGAAAGCTGGATAATGAATGAAGAAAATTGAAGGATTGATGTCTTTGGATTATGAAGTTGGCAAAGCATATTGAATAAATCATTGATTGTCAGAAGAATGAACAAATATCTTGGAAGAAGTACAATAAGAATGCACCTTAGAAGCAAGTATTAAGAGGGATTGGTCCCTTGAGAATGATAACATGTTAAAGAGAAAAAGATGAAAATCTTCAGTGAGATGGATTGACACTGTGGCTGCAACAACTGGCTCAAATATAGTGATTATGAGGGTAGTTCAGGATTGGTCAGTGTTTACTTCTTTTCTACTGGGGTCACTATGAGTCAAAATCGATTTGATGGCACCTAATAACAAAAACAACATGTTTATTTTAGCACATAAAAGGCAATATTGAGAATTTTGGCTGAAAACTAAAAATTTTAGAATAGAAATAAATGGGAATCTTGGAATTGAAAAATAAAATAATCAAGAATTAAGAACTTAATGTAGGATTGTATTTAAAATATAGGACAGGACATCAGGGCCGGAGGCTGGAACAGGTAAGGCAGGTGGGGGACAGCCCCCAGGTGGCAGGGAGCAGTGGCAAACAGGACCAACAGGAACAGGTAGGGGGTAGCCCAGGAAGTGAGTGGAATGGTTGGAAGAGCTAAGGAGACAAAATTGTCTGTTGGTTTGTCCTACTGTGGTGGCCTACATGTTGCTGTGAAGCTGGAGGCTCTGCCAGCAGGAGTGCCCATGGTGGAACGGTTTCCATCGAGCTTCCAGACTGAAACAGATTCAGAAGAAGGAAGAAGCCATACACTTCTCAAAGAATTTGCCAAACACTGTCTGATGTATAACTGGAAAATTTTATGAATAGCCCCAAAAGATTGTCCAATACAGTGCCAGAAGAAGAGCCCCTCAGGTCGGAAGGTACTCATAATATGACTGGAAAAGAGCTGCGTCATCAGCATAGAGCCTACCTTAATGATATGGATAGCTAGAGCTTTTGTGGCCTCCGTTTGCTGAAGTGGCGTGACTCTATATGAGAAGAAATAGCTACAAACATACATTGATAACTGGAACATGGAATGTATGAAGTATGAATCTAGGAAAATTGGAAGTTGTCAAAAATGAAATGAAATGCATAAAGATGGATATCCTAGGCATTAGTGAGCTGAAATGGACTGGTTTTAGCTATTTTGAATCAGATAACCATATGTTCTACTATGCTGGGAAAGAAAAATTGAAGAGGAATGGCGTGGCATTCATCATCACAAAGAATGTTTCAAGATCTATCCTCAAGTACAATGCTGTCAGTGATAGAATAATATCCATATGCCTACAAGGAAATTCAGTTACTACTACTATTATTTAAATTTATGCACCAACCACCAAAGCCAGAGATGAGGATATTGAAGATTTTTATCAACTTCTGCATTCTGAAATTGACCAAACATGCAATCAATTTGTGCTGATTATCACTGGTGCCTGAAATGCAAAAATTGGAAACAAAGAAGAATTGCTGGTAGTTGGAAAATTTGGTCTTATAGATAGAAATAATTCTGGAGATCACATGATAGAATTTTTCAAGACCAACAACTTATTCATTGCAAATACCTTTTTTCAGCAATACAAATGACAGCTATACAAGTGGACTTAGCCAGATGGAGTACACAGGTATCAAACTGACTACTAATTGCTATTGAGTCAGATACCACTCAGCAACCCCTCCTAAGTTTTCCAAGGCAGTATCACCATGGAAGTAGATTGCCCAATCTTCCTTCTGAGGAGTGTCTGGTGGGTTTGAACTGCCAGCCTTCTGGCTAGAAGTCAAATGCCTTAGGCACTACACAAGGAGCACGCTTAGATTGTGTCAAGAGGAGATGGAAAAACAGTATCTTCAGCCAAAATAAGGCCAGGAGCTGATTTTGGAACCGCCCATCAACTGCTCATTTGCAAGTTCAAATTGAAGTTGAAGACAATTAAAACAAGTTGACAAGAGCAAAAATATGACCTTGATTGTATCCCTCTCGATGTTAGAGACTATTTAAAGACTAGATTTTATTCACTGAATACCAGTGACCGAAAACCAGTGGAATTGTGGGATGACATCAAGAACATCATCCATGAAGAAAACAAAAGGTCATTAAAAAGACAAAAAAGAAAGAAAACATTAAAATGAATGTCAGAAGAGACTCTGAAACTCACCCTTGAACAGAGAGTAGGTAAAGCAAATGGAAGAAATAACAAGATAAAAAAGCTAAACAGGAGATTTCAAAGAGCAGCACAAGAAGACAAAGTAAATTATTGCAATGAAAGGGGCAAAGACATGGAATTGCAGAGCCAAAAGGGAAGAACATGCTTGGCATTTCTCAAGCTGAAAGAACTAAAGAGGAAATTTAAGCCTTGGGTTGCAATATTGAAAGATCCTATGGTCAATATATTGAATGCTGCAGGAAACATCAAAAGAAGATGGATGGAATACACAGTCACTGTATCAAGAAGAATTGGTTGATGATGATCCATAGCAGAAGGTGACATATGATCAAGAACCAGTGGTGTTGAAGGAAGAAGTTAAAGCTGCACTGAGGGAAGTGGCGATAACAGGGCTCCAGGAATTGACAGGATACTCACTGAGATATTTCAACAAATGATGTACTAGAGGCACTCACTCGGCTATAACAGGAGATTTGGAAGACAACTACCTGGCCAAGTGACTGGAAAAGATCCTTATTTGTACCCATTCCAAAGAAATGTGATCCCACAGAATCCCACAGAGTATGGAAATTATCAAACAATATCATTATTACCACTCATAAGTAAAATCTTACTGCAGATAATTAAAAAACGAAATAAAACATTGCAGCAATATATTGACAAGCTGGATTCAGAAGAGGACATGGAATGAGGGATATTATTGCTGATGTCAGATGGATCTTGGGTCAAAACAAAGAATACCAGAAAGATGTTTACTTGTGTTTTAGTGACTATGCAAAGGCATTTGATTTTGTGGATCATAACAAATTGTGAATAACCTTGAGAAGAATGGAAATTGACACTTAATTGTGCTCATGAGGAACTTGTACATAGACCAGGAGGCTGCCATTTGAACAGAACAAGGGGATACTCCACTGTTTAAAATCAAGAAGGGAGTGTGCCAAGGTTGTATCCTTTCACCATATTTATTCAATCTGTATGCTGAACAAATAATCTGAGGACTATATGAAG
>NW_006921956.1:2271044-2272103 GCF_000298275.1 Orycteropus afer afer
TGTAATTAAGGTCCCTAATCAGTTGACTTGGAGTTAATCAAATGTGAGATTATCCTGGGGGGTGACTTAATCATGGGAATCCCTTAAAAGAATATGTGAGGATCATATTCCAAGTATCTTCCTGCAATTTCTACAAACTGAGAGTGGCCTCCAGTTGACAACAGAGCAGTGACTTTAGTCCTACAATCACAAGGAGCAAAATTCTGGCCAAAACTTCACAGGAGCTTGGAAGAGGAAGTCAAGATCCAGAAAGGAAAAAGCTTTTATTGTAAACTTGGGAGACCTTATGTAGAGAACCTAGTTAGACTGCTGATTTGCACTTACAGAAACCATGCAAGAGTAAATGAGTGCTGTCTGAAGATGTTAAATTCACGATAATTTGTTACATAGGATTTAAGGCTAACACAGTGTCTATTAGCATATCCTCTCCCAAGGTTTGCTCATTCTTCCAGTAAATGGAAGGAAAAGTAAGACTGGAAGTGAAAGCCTATCTTTTGCTTCAGTATTATTCATCTCCTTTTCTTCATGCTGTTCCTCTTTTATCAAGCTTTATTCATTTTATCATTTTCCTCTAAAGTTTAACAGGTAAACTAAAAGTAGCTTTCCCTCGCCACAATAATTATCTATTCTCACTCCCCCTTGGGAGCATATGGTGGAACATTGTACTTTAACACATATCCTGGTCACATGTTTACTGAAACGTTCTGATTTCAGCAAACTGTCCCTTTGCTCTGAGTCTCTAATCACTAAATATTAATTGCCTTTAGAAGATGGACTGAATTTTTTTTTAATGTCTTACTTAAGTTCTGATTAATAGAATTTTAACAATCTTGGAAAAGGAGAGGATTGGGCCTTTCTTTTAAACATGATGAACTTTGATATGATTCATTGTGACCTAAGGAGCTCTGTTGATGCAGTGGTTAAGGCATTTGGCTGCTAACCAGAGGGTTGGCAGTTCAAACTCACCAGGTGTTCCATGGGAGGAAGATTAGGCAAAGTTCTTCCAAAAAGATTTACAGGCTTGGAAACCCTAGGGAGGTCGTAATGAGTTAGAATTGT
>NW_006921956.1:2272703-2275374 GCF_000298275.1 Orycteropus afer afer
AATGATCTGTTTGAATCCACTAGATCTGGGTAGCCACTTTATCTGATATCACCACGGTGGGAAATTCTCTCTGGAAAAGTGATCCTGCCTGATATTCCTAGCTATCTGTCTTCTCTTGGGATTTTTAGCTCACTTTCTTCAAGCTATTCTATAATTCTCCCTAGAAAATTTTCTGTGAAGAGGATGTTCAATATATCACTTTGATAGGAGAGTTTAATGATGAAATGAGTATATATTGAGAGTCTTATAAGAGCTGAGCATTGCTTTCATCATTTTACTCCTATCATAGTCACATTAACATATTAATAGTTTTATTGTAATTATTGTTATCGTGAAGATTTCAAAATGTAGCTCAAGAGGACAAAGTAAAATATTATAATGGAATGTGGAGCTGGAAAATCAAAGAGGAGAAACATGCTCAGCATTTCTCAAGCTGAAAGAACTGAAGAAAAATTCAAGCCTCAAGTTGCAATATTGAAGAATCCTATGGGCAAAATATGAATGATGCAGGAAACATCCAAAGAAGATGGAAGGAATACACAGAGACATTGTACCAAAAATAATCAATTGATGTTCAGACATTTCAGGAAGTAGCATATGATCAAGAACCCACGGCACTGGAGGAAGAAGTCCAATCCACACTGAAGGATTTGAAGAAAAACCAGAATCCAAGAGTTGATAGAATACTCATTGAGGTGTTTCAACAAATGGATACAGTTCTGGAGGTTCTCCTCATTTATGCCAAAAAATTTTGAAGACAGCTATCTGGCCAACTAACTGGAAGAGATATTTGTGCCAATTCCAAAGAAAGGTGATCCAACAGAATGGGGAGATTATAAAACAATATCATTAATATCAGACACAAGTACAATTTTGCTTACAATAACTGAAAAAATGGTTGCATCAGTGTATTGACAGGGAAGTTCCAGAAATTCAAGCTAGATAAGAGTGTATGGGACCAGGGATATCGTAGCTGACATCAGATAGATTTTGGCTAAAAGCCAAGAATACCAGAAATATATTTACCTGTGTTTTATTGACTATACAAAGGCATTTGACTACGCATCATAATATATTATGGATAGCATTGTGAAGAATGGAAATTCCAGGACACTTAATTGTTCTCATGAGGAAATTATATATATTGAGAGGCAGTCACTCAAAAAAAAACAAGGAATTTTAAACCATATGGTTTAAAATTTTAAACCATATGGTTTAAAATCAGGAAAGGTGTATATCAGTGTCAGTGTTGTATCCTTACACTGTATTTATTCATTCTGTAAACTGAGCATATAATCTGAGAAATTGGACTATATGAAGAACAGGGCATCAAGACTGGAGGAAGACTAATTAACAACCCGCCATATGCAGATGACACAAACTTGTTTGCTGAAAGTAAAGATAACTTGAAGCACTTAGTGATGAAGATTGTAGGCTATGAGTTCAGTATGGATTATATCTCAAAATAAACAAAAATCCTCACACGTGAACCAATAAACAGTATCATGATAAATGGAAAAAAGAATGAAGTTGTCAAGGATTTCATTTTACTTGGGTCTACAATCAAGGTCTATGGAAGCAGCAGTCAGGAAATTAAATGACATGTTACACGGGGCAAATCTGCTGCAAAAACCCTCTATAATTTTAAGAGCAAAGATGCTACTTTGAAGACTAAGTTGCACCTAACCCAAGCCATGATATTTTTAATAGCCTTATATGCACGTGAGAGCTGGGCAATTGATAAGGAAGACTAGAGAAGATTTAATGCATTTGAATTGGTGTTAGTGAAGAGTATGGAATATACCATGGACTTCTAGAAAAACGAACAAGGATTTCTCAGAGGAATTACAGCCAGAATACCCCTTTGACATGAGAACGGCAAGATTGTACCTCAGGTACTTCGGGCATGTTGTCAGAAGATCCCAAGCCCTGTAGAAGGATATTATGGTAGGTAAAATAGAGGTCAGTGAAAAAGGAGGAGCCCTGCAAAGAGAAGGATTGATACAGTGGCTGTGACAATGGGCTCAGTCAAGGCAACAACTGGGGGGATAGTGCAAGACCAGACAGTGTTTTGTTTTGTTGTGCACAGGGTAACTGTGAGTCAAACTGACTCAACAACACCTAACAACAACAACAAAAATAACTTTCAAGCATTTACTGTGTGCTAGGCTGGTGGTAGCGCATTGCCTAAGGCACTTGACTGCTAACCAGAAGGCTGGCAGTTCAAACCCACCAGCCACTCCTCAGAAGGAAGGTTAGGCAATTTACCTCCACAGTGATACTGCGTCAGAAACCCAAGGAGAGGTCGCTATGAGTCAGATCCTATTCCATGGCAGTGAGTTTGTTTTTTTGGTTTTATATATACATTTTGGTGGCTGGAACAGGTAAGGTGGGTGGGGGCAGCCCCAGGCAGCAGGGAGCAGTGGCAGACAGGACCAGCAGGTAGGGAATCGTGCAGGAAGTGAGCGGAGCAGTTGGAACAGCTTAGGGAGATGAACTTGTCTGTTGGTTTGTAGTACTGTGGTGGCTTGAGTGTTGCTGTGAGGCTGGAGGATGTGCTGGTAGGGGTGCCCATGGTGGACCGGTTTTGATGTAGCTTCCAGACTGAGAAAGACTTGGGGAGAAGGAAGAGGCCACCCACTTCTTAAAGAATTGACCAGTGAAAAACTTA
>NW_006921956.1:2275799-2277938 GCF_000298275.1 Orycteropus afer afer
GCCTCTGAGTGGTTGGCAGTCTAGCTCCTCTGGTCTCATAGTCAAGTAAGCTGAGGATTGCATGGTGTACCAGTCACTTGGATTAATTGTTTGATTAATTGTTTGTGTTTGATTTTCCTCATTCCTCTTTGCTCTGGATGAGGAGATATCCATTGTTGCATCTACATGGCCACTTGCAAGCTTTTAAGATCCCAGTCACTACTTGCCAAAGTAGGATGTGGAACAATGTTTTGGGTAGTATTTTATGCCAGTTGAGCTTGATGTCCCCTGTAACTATGGTCCAGAGCAAGGTCCAACTACTTGCTCATATATTACTGGAAAATTTTATGAATAGCCCTGAAACATTGTTTGATACAGTGCCAGAAGATGAGCCCCTTAGGTTAGAAGGGACTCAAAATATTACAGGGAAATTGCTGACTCATCAGAGAAGAGCCTGCCTTAATGGTATGGATAAAGTAGAGCTTTCAGGGCCTCCATTTGCTCAATATGAGAAGAAACAGCTACAATCATCCTTGACAATCAGCACATGGAATGTATGAAGTATGAATCTAGGAACAATGGAAGTTGTCAAAAATGAAATGGAACACATAAAGATTGATATCCTAGGCATTAGTGAACTAAAATGGACCGGTTTTGGCCATTTTGAATCAGATAACCATATGGTCTACTATGAAGTGTATGACAAATTCAAGAGGAGTGGTGTGGCATTCATTGTCACAAAAAATGTTTCAAGATCTATCCTGAAGTACAATGCTGTCAGTGATAGAATAACATCTATACTCCAACAAGGAAAGCCAGTTTATACTACTATTTCTCCAATTTATGCATCAACCACCAAATCCAAAGTTGAGGAACTGAAGTTTTTACCAACTTCTGCAGTCTGAAATTCACCAAATAAGCAATCAAGATGTGCTGATTATCACTGGTGACTCAAATGCAGAAGTTGGAAACAAAGAAGAATAACCAGCAGTTGGAAAATTTGACCTTGGAGATAGAAATAATGCTGTAGATCACCTGATAGAATTTTCCAAGACCAATGACTTATTCATTGCAAATATCTTTTTGAACAACACAAATGGTGGCTATACATGTGAACTTCTCCAGATGGAGTAAACAGGAATCAGATTGACTACATCTGTGGCAGGAGGTGATGGAGAAGCTCAATATCTTTAACCAAAACAAGGCCAGGAGCTGATTGTGGAACAGACAGACCATAAAATGCTCATGTGCAACTTCAACTTGAAGTTGAAGACAATTAAAACAAGTCCATAAGAGCCAAAATATGACCTTGATTATATCCCTCCTGAATTTAGAGACCATTTGAGGAATAGATTTGAATAGCCATTGAACACCAATGACTGAAAACCAGAGGAATTATGGGATGACATCAAGAATATTATCCAGAAAGAAAGCAAAAGGTCATTAAAAAGACAGGAAAGGAAAAAAAAAGACTAAAATGGATGTCAGAAGAGACTCTGAAACTTGTCCCTGAATGGAGAGTGGCTAAAGCATATGGAAGAAATGACAAAATAAAAGAACTAAACAGAAGATTTGAAAGAGCAGCTCAAGAAGACAAAGTCATTTATTATAATGAAAAGTCCAGAGACAAAGATATGGACAGCCAAAAGCGAAGAACACGCTCAGCACTTCTCAAGCTGAAAGAACTGAAGAGGAAATTTAAGCCTTGAGTTGCAATATTGAAATAATTGAAACTTCCTTGGATACCCAAAGAGGGTTCACTATGAGTTGGACCCAACTAGACAGCAGTGTGTTTGTTTGCTTATGGACAATATATTGAATGATGCAGGAAACATCAAAAGAAGATGGAAAGAATACACAGAGTCACTGAACAAAAAATAGTTAGTTGACATTTATCCATTTCAGGAGGTGGTATATGATCAAGAACCAATGGTAGTGAAGAAAGAATTAATAGCTGCACTGAAGGAACTGGCAAAGAACAAGGCCCCAGGGATGGATGGTATACCCAATGAGATGTTTCAACAAATGGATGCCACACTAGAGGCACTAACTCTTCTATGCCAAGAGATTTGGAAGGCAGCTACCTGGCCAACTGACTGGAAGAAATCCATATTGGTACCCATTCCAAAGAAAGGTGATCCCACAGAATGTGGAAATTAT
>NW_006921956.1:2279289-2289398 GCF_000298275.1 Orycteropus afer afer
GATATCTACATTGTCTTAATTCTCACAATATGCTCCATATGAAGGTAGCATTTCTTCATGTCTACAGGTGAACAGACTGAGACTCAGGGCAATTAGGTACAATTCACAATGCACATAGTCAATAAGAATATCTGTGTTCAGTTCACGTCGGTGACACCAAGTCTGTAGACTATGTAGTAATCTATCCAGGTTATCTCTTATTCTCTCTATACATATTTAAGTAGTGTGACCTTGGCACATTATTGTAAGATCTCTAATGAAGGTTCTTCGTCTTTAAAGCAAGGATAATAAAAATATCAATCTGATGGCATTATGAAGATTATTATATGAAAAACACTTAAATGGATTCTAGTACTGGTAAGTTTTATCTGAGCTATGTTATTATTTTTCAACCAGACTACACAATGGAAGCATGATCTAACATGAAAATAGGATTCTATTTTAGGTCCTTCCTTACCTACCACTCTCACCTACATCTTCCCTACCACTTCCATGCATATGTGGGTGGGTGCTAATGACCTATACCCTGTATACAATGGAAGTCAAGGTTCACAGGAGCAGGACTTATGATTTTGTCAGCCTGTGAGGTTCAAGTGATCGATGAGGATGCCCACCACATCTTGTAACATCCTAAGAATATACAATATAAGCCTCGTTTATTTCACGTTAGTCAAGTTGACACAGCTCCCTTAGTTCAAATGCAGTCTTTGAGGAAGTATAACAGTTCAGGCAGCAACTAAAAACAAAAAGTACTACAGGGATCTAACAGTAGGAAAGTAACAGCAATGAGTCGCATGAGCTGGATATAGAGACCCCGTAATCCATAGAAGCTACTGAGCAGTTCTGTCCAGCTCCATGGAGCATGAACTCTAGGCTTTTCCCAAGAAATTGAGCAAATACACACATTTATTTAAAAAGCCCTTACTTAGTTTTCTAGGAACTATTCTGAGCACTTTGTACATATTAATACATTTAATCTTTGTGGTTACCTTATATGACAGTTGCTAATATTAATTCCATTTTACAGATTAGAAAACAGAAGAACAGAATGTGTGAGTATCTAGCTCAGGGTCCTTCAGCTAAGTAATGATTGAACCAGGATTCCGTCATACACTACACTGTTCTCACTAGTACCCACCCATACTCATAAGATTACACTATAATGTGATCGGGGCAATGAAGATACACTCATGGACTGAGGTGAGTAGTTTTAAATGCAAACAAGCAAATAACAACAACAACAAAACAACAGAGGCTTTCTTACACAGCAATTTCTTAAACAGAAGAAGACAGTATTTGCTTTTCATTTTTATAGACTGAGAAACTGATATTCAGAGACTGAAAATACTTCCCAAGGTCTTAAGGAAATATAGTATTGAAAGTATCTTTCCAGTTCTTTACTGAGTTTAAGAATTCAATGCTTTGTTAGACTTTATTATGCCTTAGTTTAGCATCATGAGAAGATGAAGGGTCTCAGTAGAGAGTGAGATATTTGAAAAGAAATAACCCAGTACCAAGGCAGACTGCCTTTCAGCTTTGGTGGGGGTTGTTTAATGCTCCTATTGTTCTCTGAAAGCAGTCAATTCCCTACAAATTCGCCAGACTCTTTCTCAGTGGCCACTTATTTTTAAGGGACATCCCTGGAGGCAATTATTTATTTTTCTAAATATGCTATATCCTAGGAAAAAAAAAAAATTGCTGGAGCTCCCCAGAGACAAAAAACAACAAACATCATGGGTACATAATTGTGATGCCTGTATTGTCGTATTTTCAGACTGAGATGTGCTAAGGTCTGTTTTAGGTCTTGTATCTTCTGTTTCTCAGAAAGGAGGCTGACTCGCTGTGACAGGCAGAAAATTCAGAGCCATCTTGCCATCTTTGGTTCTGAAAGCTTTTATACATCTCCTATTGGCTTCCCCAAAGAAGTTTTGCCCATTAACAAGTCTGGCAGAATTTTGACTTAGGCACTCAGCTAGACATTTATGCAGGGCAACAAGCATTGGAATGACTGGTTCTGCTGCCTGGAAAGGAATCTAGCTCTAGAGGGTGATATAAGTTTTTACTTGAACTAGAGGCTGGACACTTTGGGTAATTTATAATTTTTATTACCCTGTATACCAGATTCATAAAGACAGTCATACATATAAAATGTCACTCCTTCCCGAATGTTTTCACTTGGTGTCATGAGAAGATTAAAATAGGCCAGTTGGCCAAGTCTTGCCTCTATTACAGTCTAGTTGTGTGATCTTGAACATGTCATTAAAATTGCCTAAGTCTTCCTTTCCTCAGGTATAAAACAAGACAAAGCATGAGCACAGAGAGTGGTTCCAGAAACTAGGAGATAGTCTAATCACAGTCCTATATTTGTTGTTGTTGTTATGTGCCATTGCATCAGGCTCAGCTCATAGCAACCCCTCCTTGGGTTTCCAAGGCAACATCAATATGGAAGTAGATTGCCCACCCTTCCTTCCAAGGAATTGCTGGTGGGCTTGAACTACCAGCCTTCTGGTTAACAGTCAAGTGCCTTAGGCACCATGCTCCCAGAGCTCCCAGTTCTATATTCAGATGTTAGATAAGAATGGATTTGAACCCTGACTGTGTTGTGCAATCGTGGACAATTACTTAACATTCCCAATTCAGTTTCCTCATTTATGAAACATGGGTGCTATCTATGCAAGAGTTATTGTGAGTTAGCATGGTGGCACTGAGGAAAGAGGAAGATACAGAAAAGTGTGTGAGAGGTACAGACAACAAAGATGAACCCTTTTGCACATACGGTACTGTTTTTTCAATGAAGGCAAACATGGATATATGGGTGGATAGATGGATGGAAAGGCTGAACTATTAGGTATGTCTATGCAGGGAGGAGAATGCCCAAGACCATGTCTGTCATTGGCAGACAATGTTTCTACAAGTGTATTGGTATGTTCTGTAAGAATTCCCTGGTGTATAGTAGAGATGACAAGGGACAAGTTTGCAGTCACTTCTTGGCCACAGCCAGAGGGAGTAAGTAGTTGGATTTGTGAGTTGAATCCATAGTCACAGGGGACATTAAGTTCAATTGGCATAACATACTGTTGTTATTTGCCATCGAGTTGGCCCCAACTCACAGCGACCCCTCCTTGGGTTTCCGAGGCAGTATCACTACGGAAGTAGGATTGCCCAACCTTCCTTCCAAGGAGTGGCTGGTGGGTTTGAACCGTCAGCCTTCTGGTTAACAGTCAAGTGCCTTAGGCACTATGCTACCAGAGCTCCTAACGTAACATACTACACAAAACATTGTTCCACATCCTATTTTGGCGTATAGTGACTGAGATCTTAAAAGCCTGCAAGTGGCCATTGGGATGCAACGATGGGTCTCTCCTCATCCAGAGCAAAGAAGAATAAAGAAAACCAAAGATTCATGGAAACAATTAGTCCAAGTGACCTGTATACCATACAATCCTTAGTCTATACAACTAGAAGAACTAGATGCTGCCTGGCTACCACTGTCAACCACTTGGAGGAGGTCTATATAGGAGATCTTGGATACAGTGGGAGAAAATGTGGAACAAAACTAAAAGTAATTTAGGGAAAAAAAAAAAAAAAAGACCAGTTTTGCTGGTCTGATAGAGCCTGATGGAACCACTGAGGCTATGGACCCTAGTTGTCCTTCGGGTCTGGAACTGAACCCACACCTGTGGCTTCTAGCCAAACAAAAGACAGACATATGAGTTGAACATTTACAGGAGGTAGATACACTCCTTGGAGGGAACAATCATGGGAGAATATAAGGGCTGTTTATGCACAGGGACAGAGCTCAGGGGGCAGGAGTGCATGAAGGGAAGGACACAGAGAAGAGGTAACTATGGGGAGGCAGGGGAAGGGGAGCTTTTGCATTGGGGTAAATTGTAGTCAATGTCCTGAGACAAAGTGTATGTAAAGTGCTGCATGGAAAGTGAATTTGCTCTGTAAATGTTCACTCAAATCACAATTTAAAAAGAAATAAGGATTATTTTGAGATTTAAAAGAGATAATGCATATGAAGCCCTAAACCAATTGCCAGGTACATAAGAAATTTCTCAATAAATACTTGTTGTTAGTATATTCCCACTCATCACTAGTCTATTACTCTTACCCCTAATACTACAGTTTTGTTCAGGAAAGTTCTTATGGATGAACTTATTTACTGAGCAGGCTCCTGGCACTGTGGCCTTTGCTATTGAAACAGGATAGTTTAGATTATTGTAAATAGCATAGGATAAGGAAAGAAGAAAGAAATAATGAGAGTAAAACACTCTGGTTACATGTGAAATGTTAACAGGAACAGAAAGACAAAAGGAATCAGAAAGGCAAAGTGCATAAAATCAAGAACAGAAATAATTCTTGGTGTGTGAACTTTAGATTAATTTGTGCTCTTAGATGCATTCATTTTCTTTTTTTAAAGAAAAAGCACTGTGAAGGCTATTCTTCTATAAGAAGAAAGACTTGTAAGGACTGATTCATTGTACTTGGTTCACTGATAAATGTTCAGAAGCAACCCAGATCATCAAATACAATTCCAATAATCGAACAGAGTTGGGACAATGGGTAGAAGTTACAGCGCAGAGGTTCCAATATGAAGGTGGCATGATAAGAAAATGATCTGAAAATCCAGAAGCATCACCAAAGAATGGACATCAGGGATCCCAAGATGTTCAACGCATTGGTATAGGACGATAGAATCAGAGAAAATATTCACTAGAAGTTGGAGTGAATTTAAAAATCTCAGGTTGTCTTCATAACGACTCCTCTTCCTTTGACTTCTCCTTTCAGAGCTGAAGCCTAAAAATGCTTTGCAACCTTAAAGAGGTGGAGTTGATGGACTGTAAAGAGAACTGTGGGCTGGGCTTGCAACCATAATTTTCTCTTACTGTCATTGTTTTTTCCTGAATTAAATGATTTTGACCTTGGACAAATTGCTTAGCCCTTTGAATATTGGTGTCTTTACCCATAAAACTTGGAATATCAAGTTTTCCATACAAGTGTTCTGTAAGTTTTAAATGAAATTAAATATGTAACACCCTTGGCCCAAGGCATTTTATGTGTACTATGAGTTCAATGAATCAATATTTACCCTTACAAAAATAAGTTCAGTAGAGCTAAGCTGAGGTTGGTACTAGAGAGCTCTTTCTTTATGTAAGCAATCTCCCTGTACATTGCCACTGCACCATCTCTCTCTCCATTCATGTGAGTATTTGAATGGTGCTAAATTGCATGATAAACCATAATAACTGTCAAATTGAGAATCAGTCAATTAAATAATACACATTTATCAAACTTGTCATTTGAGCCAGCACAAGCTAGTAACTGTGCCCACAAAGACAGATCAGAAAAAAATTCTTGCCCCTCAGGCTGAAAAACCAGTGACAATAAGCAGCTAAAACCACAGACCCACTGAGCACACACGCACACACGCGCACACACACACACACATCTATTTCAGTATAAGAGATTTTGACATGTTAAAGAGAGTGTCATTATCTTAATTTTTTTTCAGAGAATATTTTTTTTTTTCCCTGTTGGCATCATTAATACTTAGAGTCCTTCAGAGTGGAGAATGCCAGTTGCTGGAAGAAACTTTTTTAACTACTAGAGTTTTATAAGCATTTTATATCCCCAGTCAATTTTCATTTCCAAGTGTCATAAAGCAGCATTTATCAAAACTTTAAATGTCCTTTCTTGTCATTTTAAAGGAAGAAAAATTTTGTCTTAAGCACATTATTTAAGTGTAATGAAAGTCTTCAAATACCAGCAAATGACTAAAAATAATTTTATGATTTCATAGCTACTGCATGCAAAAGATGCAAAAGATGAATATATCTACTAGCAGAGTTTCAAGTTTTCAGTAGGTATATTTGTAAATTGTAAAGTAATAGTTAATTAGCTGCTGTATATTTAAATGTTGCTTTAGAGCTTTCATTAAATCTTGCTTTTGTAGCATTAATTATGATTCTATGAGTCTTTCAACAAAATTAAATTCTGTATGAATCAGGGTAAGTTATTCCCTAAACCTAAGTGTTAGGACTAATGATGACCAGGAGATTTGGTAGTATTTCCTGTAGATTTATCTTCTTTTTTTCAATTACAATTTGACAAAGAGCAGAAGTTCTTAGTAAATAACCCAAGATCGAGTCTGAGAGGGCTGCAAAGATTCTGAGAGACATCCGTCTATGAACCTGCTGAGCTTCCAAAGCTCATAAAATAGGAGACATCACCAGGAAGGAAGAGTCACATTAAAGAGAATTGAATTCAGAAAAATCACAGTTTCAAACAGAAAGGGCCCTGGACTTTGGCTCTTCTCCTTAGAAGCTGTGTAATTCTGGGAAAGTTAATTTGTTTCCAAACCTCTGTTTCTGCTTTTGTGAAAAGAAGGTAATTCTATCACCTATACCTAATTCATGGGATATTTTTGTGAGATTCATCACGCATAGAACTTACGAGGAATATTGTGAGTAGACTGAGATTCATTTCCATGGCCACCTCCAAATCTAATCTGTAGTGTTGCTATAACCCCACCATCGGACTCTTTAAAGTTGTCTTGATTCTCCTTCAAACTAAAAGCCATTGCTGTAGACTCTATTCCAACTCATAATGACCCTATAGGGCAGAATAGAACCGCCACATAGGGCTTCTAAGGCTGTAAATATTTACAGAAGCAGACTACTTTATCTTTTTCTCACTGAATGGCTGGTGGGTTCAAGCCACTGACATTTTGGTTAACAAAAAAACAAAACAAAACAAAAAAATACTCACTGCCATTGAGTCGGATCTGACTCATAGCAACCCTTCCTTGGGTTTCCGAGGCGATATCACTACAGAAGTAGATGTCCCAGTCTTCCTTCCCAGGAGTGGCTGGTGGGTTTGAACTGGCAGCCTTCTAGTTAGCAGTCAAGTACCTTAGGCATCATACCACCAGAGCTCCATGTTTTAAGCACAGCACCACCAGGGCTCCTTTGATCCTTATCAGGCTTGGTTTACTCTGCTATGTAGATATGTTTCTGGAGGCCATATGGCAATTACCTGTTCACTTAAAGAGCATGCCCAGATTCTAATGTGGGAACTATTCATAGGTCCCCTAAATACCTCTGCAGATATGAAGCAATCTTACATATAAATGTGACCAATGGAGCTTTCCAAATCTCTCTATTGTCTTAACAGGAACATGATAATGGGGTAAACTCTAGGACATATATGTATTTCTAGTTGCTGCACCTCAGAAGGGAAGTAATGGAGCTAGAAACAGGCCAGAGTAGGGAGCTACAGAACTAGTGGCTCTAAAATGTTTGTGTGTTCTGAAATCAGTAAGGAGACTTACTAAAAGGGTTCCCGAGCTCACTATCAGGCAGTAAGGTTCATCTGGTGGTGGCTTAGAAATATGCAAGGTTTATAAGCACTTGAGATAATTCTACTCATGATACTACTTATGAGTTCTATGTATGTATGATATGTGGAAAAGACAAACCAGTGCTGATAAAACTATTTTGTAGCTACCGAAAGCAAGAATATTTTATGAAGGAGGAGGTAGTAGCCTACATTTTGCAACACATATGGACTAATGAGAGTGTAGTGGGATGGAAGATGGCCACATCCCCAAAATCAACACATCACCTCAGGTGTATTTTAGTGTTACACTGGCATTTCTTTTCATCAACCTTTGCAAAAATTTAAAACAACAACTTAATCTTTAGCCTTCTTCATTTTGTATTTTATCACTGGCCCTATTTCCTCCCATCTATCTTTCTCTTTCTTGGGGAGTGAAAGTGTCCCCACTAGAATGATTAAGGAGTCCCTAGATGGCACACTGGTAGCGTAGTGCCTAAGACACTTGACTGCTAACTAGAAGGCTGGCGGTTCAAACCCACCAGCCACTCCTCGGAAGGAAGATGGGGCAATCTACTTCTGTAGAGATACTCCCTCGGAAACCCAAGGAGGGGTTGCTATGAATTGGATCTGACTTGATGGCACATAACAACAACCACAGATGGCACACAGTTAACACACTTGACTGACTGCTAACCCAAAGGCTGGAGGTGTGAGTTCACCCAGAGCTTCCTCAGAAGAAAGACCTGTGAATATACTGAAAAGCCAGCAAAGAAAAACACTTTGGAGCTTAGTTCTACTCTGACATACATGGGTTACCATGACTTGAAATCCATTTAACAGCAACTGGCTTAGACTGACTAAATTCACCTCCAGTAATCCTGATGCTAGGCTGCTCTCTCCAAGATTCATGTCCAGTCCCCTGTGCACCACACAATCTGTGCACTACCTACCCTTCCCTGTAGGACCAAGAAAGGATCTGTAGGAATTTGGATCCTGATCTTAATATAAACACCCTTCCCCTTCTCTCACTGAACAAAAATTTAACAAAGTGATACTCATAAAATAAACTCCATGTCTAATGACATAATTTAATTTAGACTTAACCCTTCCTGGAATATTCACATTTAAACATTGTTTAATTGGTAACAGGTACTATAACTTATTTGACTAACCTTTCTGTTGATTACCCCACCCCCAGATAAATATGAGGAAATGACTAATTGAAGAGGATTTTTTTTTTTTGCTCAGTGTCTTCCTACGTGGCATGGCAAACACATACTATATACTGAACCCCAACATGGTAGAAATAAAGGATTACCCCTAAGCCTCAAAAGGGATACATGTATGAAAATAGGAAGTGTAACTAGAATATGCATGAACTTGAGAATCATAAAAAATCATATTTGAGTTATACATCAAAAACTATTATGTTTGTGTCCACAAACACTTTTTTTTATTATTATTATTTTTTTTTTTCAATTGTGATTTGGGTAAAGGTTTACAGAGCAAATTCACTTTCCATACAGCAGTTCATGCATATTTTGTTTCATGGCATTGATTGCAATCCACATGATGTAACAGCTCTCTTCCCACTTCCACACTCTGTTTACCCTTTCCCTGTATCCTTCTTTCCTATGCATTCCTGCCCTCTGAGCTATCTCCCTGTGCCAATACTGCCCTTCTGGTCTCTTATGAATGAGTGTTCTAAGGAATGTGCCTACCTGGTGTAAATATATGCTTTATATACCTGTCTATATTAGTGGCTGGAAGCCACAAGAGTGAGTTTAATTCCAGGCCCACAAAGTCACCAGGGGCCATAGTTCTGGGAGCTCTGGTGGCATAGTGCCTAGATATTTGAGTGCTAACCAGAAGGCTGGTGGTTCAAACACACCAGCCACTCCTCAGAAGGAAGGTTGTGCAATACTGCCTCGGAAACCCAAGGAGGGGTCATTATGAGAGATCTGTCTTGACGGTAGTGAGTTTGTTTTGGATCAGGCCAGTAAACTGAGTCTTTTTCATAATTCTGAGTTTCATCCCACATTTTCCTCCTGCTTTATCAAAAATCTCCTATTTTGATCCTTTTGCAAGTAAACAGTGGTACCCAGGCACTACTTAGTTCTTCTGGTCTCAGGGTCATATAGACTGATACTTGCATGGTCTACCTTGTCCCTTGGACTAACTGCCAGACACACTGTTTTGGTTACCTAGTGCTACTATGATAAGAACATACCACAAATGGGATGGCTTGAACAAACAGAAGTTTATTCTCTTACAGTTTGGAGGCTAGAAGTCTGAGTTCAAAGTGCCAGGCTCTAGGGGCTGAGTGAAAGCCCCTTGACCTTGGCCTCAGCTCTGCCTCTTGCTCCTGGCCCACTGAAGCCAGATACATCTCTTCACTCAGGCAGCCACAGGCTGCTGAGGCTAACAAGCCCAAGGTCGACACATAAAATGGCACAGTCCCGAGGTTACCAACCCACACAGAAGGCCAATGATTCAAGTCCACTGAAAGTTCCAAGGTCAGCAGAGCATGGCAGGCTGTTGAACAATGAAATGGCTACATGCAGGGTTTAAGTGTGCAATAAGCTAGAGATCATTCCCAAAGCTGTTTTTTATGTAAGGGAAGCAGACCACATAACCAAAGCAGCTACTCAGCTGATCCAATAGATTTCACCATGAAATTAATTACTAATTTCACCATAGGGAATTGTATTCAGCTGCCCAGCCATTCAACCAGGCCCAGCCAAATTGACACAGAAACGTAACCA
>NW_006921956.1:2289964-2291203 GCF_000298275.1 Orycteropus afer afer
TGGTTGACAGTGGTAGCCAGGCACCATCTTGTTCTTCTGGTCTCATAGTCACATAGGCTGAGGATCACATGGTGTTGCTTGGACTAATTGTTTTCATGCATCTCTGGTTTTGTTCATTCTTCTTTGCTCTGGACAAGGAGAGTCCCATGGTTGCATCTAGATGGCCGCTTGCAAACTTTAAAGATCCCAGTCACTACTCGCCAAAGTAGGATGTGGAACAATGTATTGTGTAGTATGTTGTGTCAGTTGAGCTTGATGTCCCCTGTGACTCTGTTCCTAAGCCCACAGATCCAACTCCTTGCTCCCTCTAGGTAGCTGGCTGTGGCCAAGAAGTGACTTATCAGCTTATCCCTTGTCAACTCTACTATATACCTGGGAAGTCTTACAGAACATACCAATACACTTGTAGAAATATTATCTGCCAACCCTATGCATGATCTTGGGCACACTCTCCACTGCATAGACATAGCTAATAGTTCAGCCTGTCCCCCTTTTATCTACCTATAGATTAATGCTTGCCTTCACTGATAACACAGTACTTACTATATGTGCAAAAGGGTTCTCTCCATGTCTTCCTCTTCCTCAGTGGCACTGTGATGATCACTCACATTTGGCCCTTCTCTTCACCCAGGTCAATACTTGTCTCTACCTATCTAACTGCATTCCCACCCCAACCCTCCCATCCCTGGAAACCAATAAAGAAAATTTCCTTCCATATATAAACCTTTTCCTGACCTTTTATAACAATGGACTAATACAATATTTGTCCTTCTGTGATTGATGTATGCATGTATTGCTATAAATTGGCCTCTGATCATTGCTTTTGCTGTGTCCCAAAGATTTTGGTATGTCATGTTCTCATTCTTGTGTGATTCAAGGAATTTTTTAAATTCATTTTTTTTTTTTATTTCCTCTGTTACCTAGTCATTTTTGAGGATGGTGTTATTCAGTTTCCATGTGTTTGCTCTTTTCCCATTGATCTGCCTATTGTTGATTTCTAATTTGATAGGATTGTGAGCTGAGAAGATTGCAGTATTTCAATGTTTTTAAATATATTAAGGCTTCATTTATGGTCTAACATATGGTCTATCCTGGAGAATATTCCATGGGCACTGTAAAAGAAAGTATATTGTGCTGCTGTTGGGTGAAGTGCTCTGTATTTGTTTATAAGGTCAAGTTGGTGGATTTTATTGTTTAGTTCTTCTATATCTTTGTTGAGTTTCCTTCCAGTTGTTCTAT
>NW_006921956.1:2291539-2292959 GCF_000298275.1 Orycteropus afer afer
TTTTTGTCTTTGTTTCTAAGCTATGTCTCTTGTGGACAGGATAATGATAGGTTTTGTTTTCTTATCCAGTCTGCAACTGTCCATCTCTTGAGTGGTACATTTAATCCATTGACATTCAGAGTAATTATATACAAGTATGAACTGGTTGCTGTCATTTTGTTATGTGTTTTTTCATGGTGTTTCTGGTTTCTTTGTTCCTTATGATCTTCTATGCTGAGCTCATTATATTTATCAATCATGTTATCACTTCCTTTGTTGCTGTTGTTTTAGTATTTGCTAAATATTTGTGTTTGTCCTTTTTCTTATTTGATGTGAAGGTTTATCATTTTTCTTTGAGGTTACCCTGTGATTTATCATTTTCTCCCTGAGTTTAGAACAGTCTGTTCTCTCTTGCAACTCTCTTGAATTCCTCAGCATTTAGAAGTTCTGTAACTACATGACTTTTTCCCTCTTTTTGGTTTGTAGTCGTCCTAATTTTTCAATTGATATCTCTGATTCCCTTTTTAAAATCTTGTGAGCTTATTTTACTTTGGATACTTCCATAACTGTGTTGGTTTCTAGATTATGTCATCTTGTGTATTAATGGTCAGTTTTTGTTTGCTATTATTGATTCTCTGTTCAAAGGACTCCCTTTAGCATGTCTTGTAAGGTTGGTCTTGTTTTAACAAATTCCCTTAATTTCTGCTTATCTGGAAATATACTAATTTCACCATCATATTTGAGGGACAATTTTGCCAGGTATATAATTCTTGGTTGGAAATTTTTCTCTTTCAGGGTTTTATTTATAATGTCCCTTTGCCTTCTTGCTTGCACAGTTTCTGTTGAGAAATCAAAGCTTATTCTCATTCTACTCCTTTGTCCTATGTAGTTAAATTTTTGTTTTCCCATTGCTGCTTTCAGGATGTCTTTGGTTTTGAAGAGTTTGATCTGTCATGTTTGTGGTTTGTTGGACTTCTTGAATGGATTTATTCTCATCTTTCATCATATCAGGGAAGTTCTCTTCCAACAAATCTTGGACAATTTTCTCCATGATATTCTTTTTTTCTTCCTGTTCCAGAATTATGATTACACATAGTTTATTCCTTTTGATAGTATCCCACATGAACCTTAGGCTTTCTTCATTTTGTTTTGACCTTTTTTTTCTGATTGATTCCTTTACAAAGAAATATTCAGGTATTTGTTTTCAATCTTATTAATTCTTTCTTCCATTGATTCAATTCTACTCCTTTGCCCTTTCAATATGTTATCTATTTCTGAAAATTCAGTATTAATCTTCTGGATTTCTATCTGTTGATTTTGTATCATTCCTAATTTTTCATTTATTTTGTCATTTTGTGCTTGTATTTTCTTCCAAAATTGTTCTAGGGTTTTGTCTGTGTTTTCCTTAATTTTGTTAGTGTTCTCCCTGATCTGTCTCTCA
>NW_006921956.1:2293469-2295182 GCF_000298275.1 Orycteropus afer afer
TTGTTGTGTCATATGGACACAGTTGTTATCTCCCACTCAGTTAGACAAAAAATATAAAATAAAAACTCATAATATGTGGGGAGAGGGCAGTAAGAGACAGAGTTAGAGTAGGAAAATAATAAAGAAAAATATGAGAAAAATGGAAAAAGAAAAACAAAGAATGGAGTTATCCACAAGAAAGAAAAAATGGGAACCATGAACAGGGAAGAGAGAAAAAGCTGAAAACTAGAACCTGGGAAGGAGAATAGATAATAATAATAATAAGGTCAAATAATAATTACAATGATAATTTTAAAACAGACAAAAACAAAAACAAACTAAAGAAAAGAAAAAAAAAAAATGTGGGCAGGGCAGGGCACCCAGGCTCCATGGGAGCACACAGAGTGGGATGGAATTCCTGCTCACCCAGAAGGTGGATGGGAGTGTGGAATAGCCTCACCTCTGATCACCAAAAGGGTACGTGGTATAAGAGTAACAAGGGGAATATCACACCTTTCCAGTCATTGGCATCTGGAATGTCCTTATGGTTTCCAGAAAGTGGAACCTATTCTTAAGTCCCTAGAATCTGGGAGAATGCTTTTGCTTTAAATATCCCAAATGGTCAAACCACTTGTAAACATTCAAAATAGCTTCACTCACTGAACAGGCAAAAGTCCACAGCTCAGCCCACCTTCCTCTGCACTGCTTCCATCTTTATTCACCAGCCACTGGTGCAGTCCTCTGTGCAGTCCCTGGCTAGCAGCACTGATTTTTAGGTCAATTCTTAGGTCCTGACATCACTTGGCCATATCCAAGCTGTCCATGATGTTGGGATTGCTGACAGACCACAGCTCCAAATATCTCCCTATTCAGTGTTTTCATGCAGGTTCTTCTACTAGTTGGAGTTTAGTCCTCTTCTATATCCTTCTCTTCAAAGCTCAGGGCTCCAGGATTATCTTCTGTATTCTGTTAATTGGTTCCCTTTTTCTTTGTTGAAGAGGGTCTGTGCAGTCTGTCTGCCTGTTCTGCCATCTTACTGGAACTTTCCCATACACACATTCTTGACCTTATAAACCTTAAGCTTCTAGAACAAGACAGAAGTGTTATAATGTATATCTTGAAGCATTACCACAGGTTCATCTGTGGGTAAGCATATAGCATAATGTCTGGCATATCATTATACTCAGTGAATGTTCATTTTTCTTCCTATTTTATCTAGATGACAGGAACATATATTGATATTAATAATGACTTCTATTTTATATAAATAATATATTTACTCTACCAAGAATAGCAAGCAAGGGTAGCATTAAGAATCAACATCAATAACAGAAGATAACTTTTACAGGCGGCCATTCTCTATCTTACAAATGTTCTCTTTTTCCAAGTACAACTTTACAAGGATGTGAAGTGCAGTTTATCTTTCCCTATTTCTTCATGTATTTCTTGGTGCCCTAAACTTGGTACCCTAAAGTCTAGAGTTTTCCTCTAGAAAAAAAATGTTAATATTTTACAGCCTGGACAGTGGAGCCAATGGCTCAGTATTACCCTGGTTCTCTCCCTTGAATCAGTGCAAGGACATGCACTGGCCGATAGGCAACAGCCCCCAGATAAGGCCTAGGGGGATAATGAGGTCCAGTGCTACAGATCAGAGGCTGTGCTGTCAAGAGGAACAGACTTTTGCTGGCACAACAGGAGTATTCTGCAATCAACTCCAGAAATGCCATGGGTGCC
>NW_006921956.1:2296222-2298129 GCF_000298275.1 Orycteropus afer afer
AAGGTTTCTCTTCCCCGGAGACATTTGGCAATGTCTTTAGATGTTATTTCTTGTCATGACAAATGCTGGTAAACATTCCTCAATGTTCAGGAAATCCCCTTGCAATTAAGTAATACCCAGTCCAAAATGTTAATAGTGTCGAGGTTGAGAAATCCTGGTGCAGACAAAAACTACGGCAGTAAGGAAAGAAAAGAAGGCTGACTTTGGGGAATGATTCCAAAGAAACTTCACAATTGATATGGGATGTAAGGAAGAGGAAAGAAGCAAATACTTGAAAGAATTTGTCAGTGTGGGGATATAGATACTCTCAATGAACAATTTTGAATATTATAAAATAGAACAATTTTATAATGTCTGGTTAGATTATCCAATAATCTCTTATCCAGAGGCGATTAAAGATTAGAAACAGATTTCTGAGTCACTGAATTTTAAGTAGCAGTTGAGAACATGGGAATGTATGAGAAAATCGAAGAAGACTTCGTAGGGTTTATCACCAGAGGTGTGGATCAGAATCCTCTGGTTTTCCCCTGGGATATTCTATATTGGTTGATTGAAAATGAATCCTAGGAATACGTCCCTTAAATTACTCTATTTATGACAATAAGCAATAATATCTCAAGGGATCTCTAGATGTAAAAACCAAAAACCCAAACTCTAAGTGTAGGGGAGGAATAATATAGGGTAATAGGGACAGAGACCCTATTCTGTGATGTACCTAGTTTTGTGGAATTAACTTTTGATCCATGTATATATTCTATCAAGGAGCTCTCATGGCAGAGTGGATAAGGCATCTGGCTGCTAACTGGTAAGCTGGCTGTTCAAACCCACCAGCTGCTCCATGGGAAGAAGGTGAGGCAATCTCCTGCCATAAAGATTTATAGCCTTGGAAACCCAATGGGGTTTGCTGTGAGTCAGAATCAACTCAATGGCAGTAGGTTTGATGTTTTTGGAAATATTCTTTCTCCATATATAAACAATATATTGTTTTCTACATGATTACAACACACAATTAAATAAAACCCTATTCCCTAAAACCCTGAAGCAAAATTCAACTAATAAAACCTCTCTATATCCTAGGTTGATGGCATAAATACACAGAGAATCCATTCCAAGTGACTTTACAATATAGGAATGTAACCATATGTGCGTAATGGGATTGCTGCTTCCAGTAATCATATTGGTGGTGGTAGTGCTGGAAGTGCTATTCTGAGGCTGCTATGTGAACACTGTAAGATAATGCAAATGTGTAGTTATCCTTCTGTCATTGAGAATGGGGGTTTCAGAAATGCAAAAAAAAAAAAAAATAGTAAGATGCTTACAGATATATGGTTCACGTGGGTAAGTAAAAAAATTCTGAATTTGAATGTGAAGTTTCAATACAAAGTCATAATGGATTTATCTTTCTTAAAAATTACATACTTTCTAACTTTGCTGAAAGTGCATAAAAACAGAGAGCAACCCAGCAGTGATAAACATTACCAGTACCACATGGTGGTGTCTCAATATCATTTCCTAGAAAAGGAGATAAGACCCCTTAAAGAACTAGCTCAATCCAAATCTCATTCTTGGTCCCTTTCTTTAAAAGATAAATATAAAACAAACATGATAAATAACAATACCTCAGTTATCATCTTGAAAAGATGCCAGGGAACCAGTACATTATTTTGAAAACTGATAAGAAAAGGAAAACCCAAAACCACACCCACTGCCATCCAGTTAATTCTGACCAATAATGACTACCATTCGGTTTCCAAGGATGTAAGTCTTTGTGGGAGTAGATTGCCTCATCTTCCTCCCATGGAGCAGCTACTGGTTTTGAACCACTGACAAATTTGTTTTGCAGGTCAAATACCTTAATTACGGTACCAGCAAAAGGTGTGTGGGGGGAAACACCTCACTGCCATCCA
>NW_006921956.1:2298809-2315173 GCF_000298275.1 Orycteropus afer afer
TGGGAGCTCTGGTAGCATAGTGCCTAAGGCACTTGACTGCTAACCAGAAGGCTGGTGGTTCAAACCCACCAGCCACTCCTCGGAAGGCAGATGTGGCAATCTACTTCCATAGTGATACCGCCTTGGCAACCCAAGGAGGGGTCACTATGACTCAGGGCCAACTCAACGGCAACAACAACTTGGATGCTTGGTCCTGATTCTGATTCTTATTCAAAATGTTTAAGTACTTGTTTGTGAGACAATGTGGCTGATTTTAAAAGAGATTTGATATTTGATGATATCAAGGAGCTAATGCTAATTTTAGGTGTGATAATGGTATGTGAACATGCTTCAAAATACTCCTTTTCTAAAATATTCAGTAATATATTTGAAATAATATATAATATAACTATATAAAAAGATGGGAGTATAATGAAATAGCTACCATTCGCATATGAAAAGAATCTGCGATTCAAAACCAAACTCACTGCCATAGAGTTCCTTCCCTTTGGGTTTCTGAGGTAGTAAATCTTTACAGAAGTAGATTGCTCAGTCTTCCTTTCACAGAGTGGCTCATGAGTTCGAACTGCCAACCCTCTGGTTAGCAGTCAAATAACTTAGGCACTGTGCCACCTTAGGGACTGTGTAATGTATTTATTTTTTCAATTCTCTCTTAACATCTTCATACTCTCTTTCTTGTATTCTAGTAACTGATACACTGCTTCATAGTTAATAACTGTTCAAAAATGATTTGATGAATTTAATTAAATTGGATTGGATTCTGAGTAAATGAAGATCCAGGAAAGAACATAGAACCTGGTGCTGGGGCCACAAGAAAAGGGTAGGTATTCAACTGGAGTCCAGACAACCAATGAGATTGCAGAGTCTTAATCCAATCAGATTTTCTTTTCTCATCCCATACCTATTCAATGATTCAAAATAATTTTATGTAGGTTGAACATTGTTGAATATTATTATGAAGAAGAAAATTTTTGAAAAAAGAATTCACAACAGAACAGGCGATGAGGCTTGTATGGGAAGGAAGAGGTCTGTTTGGAAAATGTTGTCAAGGTTTTAAGCCCTAAAGGTATGGGGATTGCTGTACAATATGCTTCTAAGGACAGCATAAAGATCAGCCCATTTGGTAAAATGGCCCAGGGATACCACCATCAAGGTGCTTTGTGACCAGGTGAGAGAATTCATCCACTTCAGCTCATTTTTACTTCTAGGAAACGTCATCAATGTAGGATAAATGTTATAGCCTGTCACTTTTGTGTCTTAACCTTAATTTCCTAGTGGGTGAAATGTAAATAGAGTCATTGGTCAACCCCATATAACCACGAGTCATTTTAAGAATTCCTTGAAATTATTATACATTTTATAATATGACAGAATTAACCAGAAAACAAAAAGAAAATGTTGATGTTGCCAATTGATTCCACTTGCTAACTGTTCAATATTTTAGTATAGGTCTCTCTGAACCCCATTGCATAATAATTACTTACAGCTTTGGGGTTAATTGTGCACATTGTCTTATAAGTTCTCCCAGTTTAACAATTCTGAATTGAGAAGTATGCTCTACTCGATCCTAAACAGATGCCAACCTGTACATTGCTTAAGTTGATGCTTTTCAGGCATAAGGGACTATTTGAACACACATTGTATACTGGATGCCTCAGCAGAGATGTCTTGAATTACATCAAAATAATTGAGCCATTCAGAGACCTCTAGATTGTTCCACATGGCATCGAAGTCTATGGTATAACAGTCACCTAATGTGATGGGACATCCTGTGCTCTGGGACAAATGGTTTATAAAGCCTAGAAAGGTTAAGGGTTGTCAGAGCTTGAATGTGCCTATTGTATTTCACTAATTGCCACTTAGTATTTGATTTAATGAAAGCTTAGGAGAAAAGAATGTTTTCAAAGACATGGCTGTTATGCTAATTTTTACTATACCCTTCTCTGTCTTCCCAAACTACATTTAGAAACCTCTGTTTTCTATTATAGAACAACTTTCACTCCCCTTGCATTCTGCATACATTTCCCAATGTCTCAGAGGCCTCATTAAAGACAACTACTGTAAATTATAGGGTCTCTGGTTAAATAGCTTGGTCTGTTCCAATCTAAAGATGCAAATTCCATTGTATAAATGGGGGAAAATATATGCCTGTCTTCCATACATGTAAAGTTACCCAATCCTTTTTAAAGAAGACTGGCTCTTGGTGAAAATTGTTAATTATTTCCAATTATGTATGTCTAGGAGAGAGTGTTTAATTAAATTAAATGGCATATTGCACTGAAACTCTGATGCAAAAGACCCCTTAAAATGTTAAGAAGTAAAGATGTCACTTTGAGGACTAAGGTGTGCCTGATTCAAGCTTTGGTATTTTCAATTGCCTCATGTGCATGTGAAAGATGGAAAATGAATAGGGAAGACCAAAGAAGAAATGATGCTTTTGAATCGTGGGGTTGGCAAATAATGTTAAATATATTATGGACTGACAGAGAATGTACAAATCTGTCTTGGAATAAGTGCAGCCGGAATGCTCTTTAGAAATGAGGATGTGAGACTTTCTCTCAGGTACTTTGGACATGTTATCGGGAGGGAACCGTCCCTTGAGAAAGACATCATGTTTGCTAAAGTAAAGGGTCAGTGAAAAGGAGAAGTACCCTCACAAGATGGACTGACACAGTGGCTGCAACCCTGGGCTCTGGGGTAGCAAAGATGGTGAGGAGGGTGCAGGACTGGGGATCACTTCCTTCTGTTGTACAGAAGATCATTTTGAGTTGGCCTTGACCCAACAGCACCTGGCAACAGCAGGAGGGAGTGTATGGATGGAGGCTATGGATGGAGGCTACAGACATCTTGTTACAGTCTCTCCAGTCTGAGTTAGGGATAGGAGCTGCACTCCTACAAAGCACTCATTGATAATCATAAAAAAGAAAAAAAGTCAGTGTGTCTGAAAGGAGCAAGATTCATCACATTCATACAAGCCCCTGCAAGTAATGGTCATAGAAAACAATCATAGACACCCTATGTTGTTGTTGTTATGTGCCGTAGAGTCGGACATGACTCATAGTGACCCCTCTTTGGGTTTCCGAGGCAGTATCACTACGGAAGTAGATTGCCCCATTTTCCTTCCGAGGAGTGGCTGGTGGGTTTGAACCGCCAGCCTTCTGGTTAGCAGTCAAGTGCCTTAGGCACTACACTACCAGAGCTCCCTATGGAAACTGAAATTCTAAAGCAGGGGCCAATGGGTCATCATTAAAGTATTACCTGTTGTTTTATTTCTAACTCCATATAGGACAGGTTTCAAAACTTGAATATCCAGCATACAAAGTTATTCTCTTATTAACATTTGTAGTGATTTTCAATCCACACAACAGTTAGAAATTAACTGCTTTCTTCCCTGAGTATAAAGTCACGTGTGTCTGTGTGTATGTGTGTAACTAAATGAAGGGAAAAAAGAAAAAGTAAAACTGCTTCCATAATCCCACACCAAGCACGTTTTAAGTTTCTCAACACCAAACTAAGTCTTCTGTTCTTTGTTTTCCTGATTTAACTAGGATCAGCAGCCATAAGCTATGAAAATCTACAAGATAAATTATCTTGGTTTCAAATAAGATTTTGGATACAAAAAACTTACAAGAGAGTAAGACTCTGCAAACCACAATCTCTGAGGAAGATCAAAGCATGGGAGCTGTCTCAGAAGGTTTTGAAGTCTCCAGATCATCATTTAAACTTTTGTCAAATCTCTTCAAATTCTCGAAAAGAAAATACTAAAGGAGGTTAATTATTAACAATTTAGCCAATACCTTCAATTGGAGTATTTTAAACACTTAATAAACAAACATGCAACTAAATGTAGCTCATTAGCAAAAGGGAACAACTGAAAACTGACCTGAAAGAAAAGGAAAAAAAAAAATTAGAACTCATTTTTTTTTTTTTAATTGCTGTAGCAGTCTTGAGTGGCTTCAGGCTTAGCTAAGATAGACAGCTGTCTTTGAGTATAATTTGGAAAGTACAAAAAAAAAAAAAAAAAAAACCTCACTGCAGTTGAGTTGTTTCCTTCATGGGTTTCCAAAGTGATATCTCTACGGAAGTAGATTGCCCACTCTTCATTCCAAGGAGTGGCTGGTGGGTTTGAATCGCCAGCCTTCTGGTTAGAAGTTAAATGCTTCAGGCTGTACACCACCAGAGCTCCTAGGAAAGTACCAGGGTCCGAAAATAGCTTAACTCTAGATGTATTATTTATGTCCAAAATTCTGGGATTCTAGAAAAGATAGCACTATAAAGTAAACACTCCTGAAAAATGTAACCAGTGGCATTTTGTTTCAGATGAATTTGTTTATACGATCTATTTGAGGCAAATTTAACTTGGGAATTAGTGAAAATATTTTGAATACATAAAAATTAGTTGAATACCAAAAAAAAAGAGAGATGATTGACAGATAACGTAACATATAGGCTGTATTAAGACTTTTAAAGCTAAGAAAACTGAAAATACTGTGGTACCACTGCGACATATAATTAAAACATAATATAACTATTATTTAAATCTAAGAACATCCAGAGACCAATGATATTCTGGTTTTCCATTTTGAACTCATTCATTAACCCTCCAATGTTTCATCCTTTCATCCTGTCCACAGCTTTGCTTGCCTACACTGTATTCCACAACTGACGGCACAGGGTTTTGACTGATGGGCTGCATGAGAAGAAGTCATAGTCAAGACCTAAATATTTCTTACTTTATCGTTTTGCTGACAGATTGTTTGATCCCAGATTAAACAGAGTATGCCCACTGTTATGGAGTAAGAACTGTGTCCCCATAAAGATATGTTTAAGTTCTGCTTTCTTGTAATTGTGACCATGATCTTGTTGGAATTCAAGTCTTTGAAGACCCTATCAGTTAACCTAAGGTCACCCTGGAGTAGGGCAGGTACTACTAATCTCACGTGGGGTACTAATCCAGTATCAAGTCCAAGAAGAAACACAGAAGAAATCAACTATGTGAAGACAGAGGCTGAAACTGAAGGTATGCATCCACAGCCAAAGAATGCCAACGATTGCTGGCTGTCACCAAAGCTAGGAGGAGACATACAACAGATTCTCCCTCAGAGTCCTCAGAAGACATTAATATGACTGACATTTGATTTCATATTTCTAACTTCCAGAATTGTAAGATAATAAATATATGCTTTTTAAAGACACTTCATTATAGCAGCTCTAAGAAAGTAATATACCTTCCTAACTACTACCACCCCACCAAAGAAAACCTCACAGCTATCAAGTCAATTCCAACTCATAGCAATGTATTTGGGTTTCTCATGTGGTAAATCTTCACAGAAGTAGATTGTCCTGTCTTCCTTCCACAGAGTGCCTGGTGAGTTTGAATCACCAAACTTCTGGTTCACAAACACCTTAGGCACTGTGCCACCAGAGCTTCCTAACATACCTCCCTAGTCAGAGAGATATATGGAAGGTTTGTGATCTTACTCTACAAAAAATAAATGTAAGTGGCTGAGATTCTGTTTCTTACATAAGGAGAATCAGACTGAGTCCTTGGCAGCAGTGTCTGCAACATTCTATTTGAATGTATATTTGGAAAGACTTGGTCTGTGGCTGGTGAGATAGTTTAGGAAGTCATGGATATATATTGAAGATGGTGGGATGAGTTGAATAGTGAATTATCCAGGTAAGCTACCAGTATAATCTCACACTTTTTCTGAACCATTTATCCAACTTTTGCCTAGATATCAGAATTCATCCATAGAGCTATAACCTGGATCTGCTCAATCAAAACCTTCTGGAGTGGGATTCTGGTCATGTCATCTTTAACAAACTCTTCAGAGGATTCCTGTACTTTTAGCCTGGCATTTTTCTGTGGCCTGACATTTGGGAAATTCTATTCTTTACTCTGCAGTTTGTTACAGGCTCATTTATGTTTCATGTTATAAATCATATGCCCAAGATCATCTTCAGTAATACTTAAACTCTATTTTTTTTCTTTGATTTTAAATTCTCATTTTCTCAATGCCCTTTGCCTGTCATAAGGATATTACTTTCAGCATGCATACATTTCTGTACTTTCAAGTAAGGTTTGTAACAGGTACTCAAAATGTTATTGACAGAAGGAGTTGAGCCCTGTGCATCCCTCACAAATTCCTCCCCATATGAGCAACTTAGTATAAGCAAAGTTGCTGGCACCAAGTTTTCAACAGAAGAGCAAATATCATGTCAGTAAATTTTAAGCTAGTCATATTTCATTGTGAGGTTCATGGAAGAATAGAATAAAATGAAGCATCAGGCATGAAGATCTAGATTTTATTTCAGGATATCATATTAATTTGTGAGACAACTTAATGAATCATTAAATCTCCCTTGAACCTAAGTGTTTTTGTTTGTTTGTTTGATTTTTGTTTATTTTTTGCTGCTTGAGCGTTTTATTATCTACTTTATCTAGGGTGCCTTGATGGTCAAGTTAGTGGAAAGAGCTACACAACTGTAAGGTATTATTACTAATCTAGAGGAGAGCTTTGTAAGGTTCTCCCTCCTACTCCAGGTAAATTTTTTCCTTATTGTACTACTAATTTTCAGTGCTATTTCCCATGTTTGGAGATAGAAAAAGACATGGTGCACCTAATAATTATGTCTACTTCTTGACTTTTTGAAATGTGGGTAATGGAAAAGAAAAAAAAAAAAAAAAGACAAAACACAATTTCAACTTTTTTCTCATGGATTTTTTTCTCTACTATTGCTTGAGCCTTCTTTATATTAGATTTTTCTTTTCTAAGACAAACTGAGTTTTTTTCAAAGTATATAAAGTATAAAATATCCTACCCGTTTTAATATCTTAATGTAAGTGTAAAATTGAGTCTTGGGAGAAACTTGGATTTGAAGATTTGAATCTTAAAAATCACTTCAGTTTAAGTGTTAGTGAGGGTGTGCATGAGAAAGCCGTAAGACTACTGAGAAGCAGGTCAAACCATAGCATTGAATCCTGACACCCATGAAGGGTAAAGGGCATTTTCTATTTACTGCAAGAGATTTGAACAAAAATCACTAGTTACAAAGTTATCTGGTGATTGCCATATATGTGGATAGGAAGCTAAATTCACTCATCTGGCCATAAATCTATTTTTCAACAAAAGCACTTAATAGTACTAACAGATATACATAATTACATCAAATTCAATGTTTTGCCTATGTTTAGAACCAAAATTCTGATTTCTAAGGAAAAAAGCTGATAGAAAAAGAAAGTATATGAGCCTAATATTTACATGGCATGATATTCATTAAGTGTTATCAAGCATTTAAGCTTGGTCACTAAAAATGAGTTGAATTTATCATTTCTTGTTTTATTTCTTGTCTTACCCATCACAAAGTTCAGAGCTAGGCTTAATTGTGCAGAGACCAAATTTATCTAAATGACAGCATACTAGCACAGTCTTCCGGTACAATCCACCACTCATCTATCAGTTTCTCATACTGTGGTGGCTTGCATGGTGCTGTGATGTGATGGTCAATCACCAGAAGGTGCACCCGTGGTGGATAGGTTTCAGCAGAGCTTCCAGACTAAGAGAGACTGAGAAGAAGGGTAGGGCCATCCACTTCTGAAACAATTGGCCTTTTGCCTCCGTGGATCATAACAAATTTTGGATAACATTATGAAGAATGGAAATTCCAGAACACTTTATTTTTCCCATGAGGAACATGTGTTATATAGACAAAGATGCTGTGATTCTAACGGAACAAGGGGATACTGTGAGGCTTATCAGGAAAGGTGTTTGTCAGGGTTATATACTTCACTGCACTTATTCAATCTGTATGCTGAGCAAATAATCTGAGAAGCTGGACTGTATGAAGAAGAACTTGGCATCAGGATTGGGATAAGACTCATTAACAACCTGAGATACACAGACACAACCTTCCTAGCTGAAAGTGAAGTTGAGTTGAAATACTTATTGATGAGGATCAAAGACTACAGCCTTCAGTATGGATTACACCTCAGCATAAAGAAAACAAAAATTCTTATAACTGGACCAATAAGCAACATCATGATAAATGGAGTAGAGACTGAAGTTGCCAGGGATTTCATTTTACTTGGATCCACAGTCAACATCCATGGAAAAAGCAGTTAAGAAATCACATGTTACATTGCATTTGGCAAATCTTCTGCAAAAGGTTTCTTTAAAATGTTAAAGAGGGAGATGTTGCTTTGAAGACTAAGGTGCACCTGACTCAAGCCATACTATTTTCAATAGCTTCATATGCAGGTGAAATCTGGACAATGAATAAAGAAGATCAAAGAAGAATTGATGCATTTGAATTATGGTGTTGGTGAAGAAACCTGAAAATACCATGGACTGCCAGAAGAACGAACAAATCTGTCCTGGAAGAAGAATAACTGAATGCTTCTTAGAAGTGAGAATGCCAGCATGAGGATGAGAAAGACATAGAGAGGTACATGGGAAGTACAGACAACAAATATGAATGCTTTTGCATATACAGTACTGAGTTTTCAGTAAAGGTAAACATTGTTTATCCATCCATATGGATGGATAGATAGGTGGACAGGCTAAATGATTAGGTATGTCTATGAAATGGAGAGTATATCCAAGGTCATATATAGGGTTGGCAGACAATAAGTTTATGTGAATGATCAGAATTCCCAGGTGTATAGTAGAGCTGACAAGGGGCAAGTTTGTGGTCACTGTTTGGTCCCAGCCAGCTACCCAGAGGGACCGAGTAGTTGAACCTGTGGGCTTGGACCATAGTCGCAGGGGACATCAAGCTCAACTGGCATAACATACTATATAAAACATTGTTCCACCTCCTACTTTGGCAAGTAGCGACTGGGATCTTAAAAGCTAGCAAGTTGCCATCTAGATGCAATGATATGTCTCTCCTCGTCAAGAGCAAAGAAGAAAGAAGAAAATCCAAAGTAATGGAAATCATCAGTCCTAGTGACTGGTATACCATCCGATCTGCAACCTATACAACTATGAAACCAGAAGAACTAGATGGTGCCCAGCTACCACTGTCATCCACTTGGAAGGGATGTAGGAGATCCTGGATAGAGAGGGAGAACAGTGTGAAACAAAACTCAAAATCATTTGGAGGAAAAAAAAAAAAAAAGAAGAAGAAGAAGAAGGTGGGGACCAGGTTTGCTGGTCCAATAGAGCCTGGTGGAACCACTGAGACTATGGCCCCTAGCTGCCCTTCAGGTCTGGAATTGAACCCACATCTGTGGTTTCCAGCCAAACAAAGTACAGGCATGTGAGTTAAACATTTACCTCAAGTAGACACATACCCTGGAGAGAACAATCATGGGAGAAGGAAGGGCTGCTTATGCACAGGGAGACAGCTCAGGGGGCAGGAGAGTATGGAGGGATGGACACTGGGAAGAGGTAACTATGGGGAGGAAGTGAGTGGGGAGCTGTTGCATTGTGGTAAACTGTAGTCAATGACATGAGACAAAGTATATGTGAACTGCTGTATGGAAAGTGAATTTGCTCTGTAAATCTTCACCCAAATCACAAAAAATTTAAAAAGAAAAAAAAAAGAAATGAGAATACCAGACTTAGCCTTACCTACTTTGGTCATGTTGTCAGAAGGGACCAGTCTCTGGAGAAGGATACCATGCTTGGTAAAGTGGAGGGTAAATGAAAAAGGGAAAGAACCTCAATGAGATGGATCGACAAAGTGACTGTGGTGATGGGCTTAAGCATAGCAAAGATTGTAAGGCTCAGGACCAGACATTAGTTCATTGTGTTGTACACAGGGCTGCTGTGAGTCAGAGCTCACTCCGTAGCACCTAACAACAACAACATTGGTACAGTGGAGATTTAATAGTGTTACTGCCTCAGAAACCCAAAGAGGGGTAGCTAGGAGTCGGGTCTGATTCGATGGCACATAACAACAACAACAACAACAACATTCTTCAATTTTAACAAATGTGGGCTATATTTCTCTATTCTGTAGCAAAATATGTTATAACATTTAGATGAACTTAGTGTTGATATTTATTTATATAATTTATTGAGCATTTTTTAATGTGTTGAATACCATAACATTTGTGTGAATACAAGGAAAACAGATATTTATATCCTCCCATAATTTTCAACCCAGTTGGAGTAAAATTCAACACAGTAAAAGGAAAAAGGTTTCTTAACATCTAAACGATATCATCAGACTCTTATGATGCTTCAAGCTTTGTGCCAAGAACTGAGAGACAATGGTGAGCAAACATGAAAGAAAATTCCTGCCCTTAAGTCTGAAGATTGAGACTGCACTTAATGGCATAAGCTTAACCTTGGCTACAGTAATCAATACTTTTAAGAAAAAATAGGATCTTACAGTAGAGGAAATCTGAGCTCAATTTATGGACCAATGAAGACTTCTCATGTGTTTGCTTTTGACAATCAAGTGGAAGGTCAAGTAAGAATGAATGAAATTGATATATGCAAGTGGGTTATTGTGCAGGGAGAGATTTCTGACCAAGGAAGATACTTGTTCCAGGAATTATAAGATAGAGAATGTTGTTGGAGTGAGAGATAAGAGGTAAAGATACAGGAATTTGTAAGCCCAGGCAAAGGAGAAGGCCTTGATATCCTCCTTAAGGATTTGGAATTTATTTTATAAGCCCTGGAGAACTCTTAAACACTCAGACAGAAGAGGTCTAGAATCCAACTCCTATTTTCAAGAGGTGTTTCTGGCTACAGTAGAGAAGAAAGAGTGAATTGGAAGAGAGCAAGCACGGAGACAGGGTGCAAGCTGGAGACTGTTGAATGGATATTTCGATGAAGGTGTTACCAGTGGGAAAGAGATTGACTGGTGATACAACAAGGACACACTAAGCATTCTTGAAATACAGAGCAGGGTCATATCACCCAGAGTCATTGTGTGTGGAGTATACGTTAGGAGATACTCATGTCCCATAAGAGTTTCAAAAGGCAAGTGAGACTCATGTATTTGCAAATTTTTGCTACACTATAATGTTGTATTGTTTAAGGCTAAATGAAGAAGTAAAGACTGGACTAGAATCCAGGTCACTTCCTGTGTACATTTATAAGTTTTTTTTTTTTAAATTCTGGGTCTCAGTTTCCTCATTTGAAATATAGGACTATGTGCATGTTTTACTCCTTAGGAAGCGTGTTAAGATCCAACAATAAGATTTAGGAGAAATTTTAAAAAGGAAAAATACTGTAAAAATGTAAGTAATGATTAAGTTTTCTGCATGATATTTGACAGCCTATCTTCACCCCCAAAATGAGAGAAAACCAGACTGAATATTGCTTCTATGCTCAGACAAAATACATTATCTCCCTTGCTATTATATAACTTTAAAGATTTTAATTCTAAGCATTTTGTATAGAGCTCTGTACCCTGTGGGTGCTAAATAATTACTTGTCAACCGACCTGTTATTAAATGTTACTTTTAATCACCTTGCAGAGAGAATTTAAAGTAGGCTACAGAAGAACAAGTTTGATAATCTAATGGATCTTAAAATGTCTCCAAGTCTGCTAGATAGCATTTGAATTCATAAGCTATAGGAGTTTAATTTCTTTAGAGAGAAGTTAGTGCTCAATGAGATTTTGCTACAATAAAGAATTTTAAGAAAAAAAAGAAAAAAAAAAATCTTCCAAGGGAACAATTATTTCTTTCAGAGGATGACCTTTCCTTCAAACACCTCTCATTGGTAAAATTTCATAAAGTTTAGGAAGGGAAGAGATTTCTGGAGAGCATATCTTTATCACCTTTTTATAAAACAAAAAGAAGGGCAAAGATCATTTGAAAAAGTGCTACAAGTAAAATCCAAATTCAAAGTCCAGATCTGGCACGACCTCTGTGTGCATGCAGAGCATTTTTCTCACTAACACATAGGAAGTGTCCATTCTCATTTCCAGAGGCTCCCAGAGGACCAAAGCCTCCAGGTAACTGGTCTCAGAGTTCTCATGACTGTTTTGATGAACTGAGTGCGATGAGGTAGGTGCTAATGCCTTCAATGTGAGTATCTTTAAGCAACCTCTTTATTGCAGGAGCCAGTTTCTATAACCATCGACTAATAAGGTATATTTTGTTTTGCTTGTCCTTCAAAAGGCCAAAAATCAAGTAAATTTTGAAGAAAATTATCCACTGCTCAGATGCTTTCTTCTCACGATACCAAAGTCAGCATGATTGGTAATCTTGTAGATGACTGCATATGACCATGACTTGTCTGTCAGTTCGTTGTACTGTTGTGGTTTGCATGTTGCTGTAATGTTGGGAGCTATGTCATTGGTAGTTAAAATACAAGCAGGGTCACCCATGGAGGTTTCAGAGACCTCTCTGAAAAATAGATTTAATGCTCTGAACAACAATGACTGAAGACCAGATGAGTTGTGGGATGATATCAAGAAGATCATACATGAAGAAAGCAAAAGGTCTTTTGGCAAAGAAAGAAAAAGAAAGAAAGAAAAGACCAAAATGAATGTCAGAAAACATTCAGAAACTTGCTCTTGAACAGAGAGTAGCTGAAGTGAATGGAAGAAAATGATGAAGTACGGGGTCTGAACAGAAGATTTCAAAGGGCAGCTCAAGAAGAGTTATATCAAAATGTGGAAAGACCTGGAGTTAGAAAATCAAAATGGAAGAACACACTCATCATTTCTCAAGCTGAAAGAAATAAATAAAAAAATTCAAGCCTTGAGCTGTGATATTGTTGTAATCTACGGGTCAAACATTAAAGGATGCAAGAAGCATCAAAAGAAGATGGGACAAATATACAGAGTCACTGTTTTGACATTCAGCTATTTCAGGAGATGGTATATGAGCAAGAATCAATGGTTTTGAAGGAAGAAGTCTAAGCTGGACTGAAGTAATTGGTGAAAAACAAGGCTACAGGAACTGAAGGAGTACCCATTGAGATGTTTAAACAAATAGATGCAACACTAAAAGCACTTGTTCATTTATGTCAAGAAATTTGGGAGACAGCTACCTTGCAAAAAATTGGAAGGTATATTTGTGTCCATTCCATAGAAAGGTGATCCAAAAGAATGTGTTAATTATTGAACAATGTCAATTATATCACATGCAAGTGAAATTTTGCTGAAGATAATTCCAATACAGTTGCAGAAGAACATTAACAGAGAACTGTCAGAAATTTAAGCTGGATGCAGAAGACTTGAAATGAGGACTATCATTGCTGAACTCAGATGGATCATGGCTGAAAGCAAAGGATACCAGTAAGATATTTACTTATTTTGTGGTCTATGAAATAGCATTTCACTGTGGGGTCATAACAAATCATGGATAACATTGACAAGAACAAGAATTCCAGAACACTTAATTGTGCTCACGAGGAACCTGTACATGGAGTAAGAGGCAGTTGTTTGAACAAAAGGATAATACATGTTTTAAAATCAAGGAATGTGTACATGAATTAATTTAAAATCAAGAAACGTGTACATGAGTACATATCTGGAAAATATGAAAAAGAGCATGGCATCAAGATTGGAGGAAGTTTCATCAACAACCCACCATATGGAGATGACAAAATGTTGCATGCAGAAAGTGAAGAAGAATTAAAGCAGTTATTGATCAAAGACTACAGCTTTCAGTATGGATGACATCTCAACATAAATAAAACAAAAATCCTCACAACTGTACCAGTAAGCAATATCACAATAAATGGAGTAAAAATTGAAGTTGTCAAGGATTTCATTTTATTTAGATCCACAATCAATACCCATGGAAACAACAACAAACTCAACTTAGGACATCAGACAACATAATGGTATGGGCAAATCTGCTAAAAAGAACTCTAAAGTGTTAAACAGCTAATATATCACTTTGAAGACTAAGGTGCTACTGACCCAAGCCATGGTCTTTTCAATGGTCTTATATGCATGTGAGAGCTGAATAATGAATAAGGAAGACCTCAGAAGAATGTTAATGCATTGAATTGTGGTGTTTGGGAAGGATATTGAAGATATTATGGACCTCCCATAGAACAAAGAAATCTGTCTTGGAAGAAGTACAGCCAGAATGCTCTTTACAAGCAAGGATAGAGAGCTTTCCCTTCAGATATTTTGGACATATTATCAGAAGGCACTCGTCCCTGCAGAAGGATGTCATGCTTGGTAAAGTAGAAAATCAGTGACAAAGAGAAAAACCATCAACAAGATGGATTGACACAGTCACTGTTACAATGGGCTCAAGCAAAGCAAAGATTGTGGGATTGTACAGGATTGTTTTGTTGTACACAGAGTTGACGGCACCTAACAAGAACAGAGGGCTTCATTTTCTAGATTCTTTAGTTTACAAATATTAAACATAGAAGCCTGGAGTCTCAATATATCTTGTTATTAAGATCATAGTCTTTGGAATTGGACAGAGATAAACTCAGTATGATCATAATATACTACCAAACCAAACCACACACTGCCATCAAGTCGGATCTGACTCATAGTGACCCCTTCTTGGGTTTCTGAGGCAGAATCACTATGGAAGTAGATTGCTCAACCTTGCTTCTGAGGAGTGAGTGGCTGGTGGGTTTCAACTGCCAGCCTTCTGGTTAGGAGTCAAATGCCTTAGGTACTATGCCACCAGGGCTCCTTCATTATATACTAGCAAAACAAAGTTTTATTTAAATTCTTTAAGATTCAATTACTTCATCTGAGATGTTTCCTTTATATGAGTAAACCAAACCAAAATCACTGCCACTGAGTTGGATCTGATTCATAGCGACCCCTCCTTGGATTTCCAAGGCAGTATCACTGCAGAAGTAGATTGTCCAATCTTCCTTCTGAGGAGTGGGTGGTGGGTTTGAACCACCAGCCTTCTGTTTAGCAGTCAAATGCCTTAGACATTTTATATAAGAAGTGGAGATATTAATGAAGTTGAACGCATATGTTTTTTGACAAGGTTGAAAAACAAAGCTCTTAACACAGCCCTAAACACAGCAAAGCACTCACAGCACATTGGCTGTTGTTACTAGCTACCTGAGAGGGCAATAGTTAGAATGTGATCTTGTATATAGAATGGCTGGCACAGAAGCTAGCCTAGTCTTTCAAAAATTTATAGTACTTCCCCTTAGGATTCTTTGTTATAGACAATTCTCTATACTCAATATAATTACAAAATAAAATATCCTCAAATTCACATTCTTGAGTCTTTTCCAACTAATAGCAACCCCTCCTTGGGTTTCTGAAGCAATATCTCTTCAGAAGTAGATTGCCCAATCTTCCTTCGGAGGAGTGGCTGGTGGGTTTAAACTGCCAGTCTTCTGGTTTGCAGTCAAATTCCATAGGCACTACTGAGGAGTGGCTGGTGGGTTTAAACTGCCAGTCTTCTGGTTTGCAGTCAAATTCCATAGGCACTACATCTTAATTAATTAAATCATTTCATCTACTTCAATGAAAATGATCTATTTTATATATATATATATATATATATATATATATACACACACACAAAATTCTACTTAATATAATGTTTATTCATTTTTCACAATTAAAAAGAAGTACAATAGTGCAGTGCCTAAGGCATTTGAGTACTAACCAGTAGGCTGGCAATTCAAACCCACCAGCCACTCTTTGTAAGGAAGGGTGGGCAATCTACTTCCATAGTGATCCCACCTCAGAAACCCAAGGAGGGGTCACTATGAGTTGGGTCTGACTCCATGGCACATAACAACAAAAACAACAACAACAATATCCTACAATGCTCAGGGTCAACATTATGAATATTATGTATATTCTTATACTAACATACTGAATGACATTTAATAGAGTTTTGATTAATAAATTGCTACCTGACAAAGGATCATTTAAAACAAATCGGCCAAAGTAGGACTTTAGAAGTAAAATAATACAGACTTTGAAAATCTAACATCTCATTTTATTGTGGGAGAAAGCTACCTATTCCTTCCTTCCTTCCTTCTTTATTATATATATATATAATTGTCAGAAAATTGGCCAGATTTATAATTAACAGCTAAGATGACCAAGCTTCAAATCTGAATTCCACCAGTATTCAAAGTGCAAGATAATAGTGCCAAATTGCATTTCCTCAACTGTGTCCTGGAGGTTAATACTAACAGTACTTACTATGTTCTACTGAACTATAAATTTCATGAGGTCGTGATTTTAATTATAGTTTGTGCTAGTTTTCTAGGACCTCTGGTGGCACAGTTCCTAAGGCATTTGATGCTAACCACAAGGCTGAAAGTTCAAACCCACCAGCCACTCCTTGGAAGGAAGACCGGGCAAGGTACTTCCATAAAGATACCACCTCAGAAACCCAACTCAGAAACCCAGTGGGTTTGCTTTTTTTTTTTTTTTTTTTGGTTTTATTAGTTTTCTCTAGTGGTACTAGTATGATTTGCATCCATTAA
>NW_006921956.1:2317089-2318260 GCF_000298275.1 Orycteropus afer afer
CTTATCTAAGGTTTTTCATTTGTTTTCTTTGAGGATAAGCTGCTTTATAAAGTTCCAAGTTTAGTAGGTTAGAAGACTAAAGATCTATAAACAAATTTTTTTGAAACACATTTATTTCTCATTAGAGAAATTGGAAAAAGGGACAAGAAAAATAATGATGTTCTTCATACTTCCTATGGTTATTTACCATACAGGGTAGTGTTTCCATCTTCGATGGTTAACTTTAAGCTCAGGACTGATGACAGTATGATCAATGCCTGCCAGCAATAAGAAACCCATTTAATGGAAATATTATTTTTTGGTTGTGGCAGGTTGTTAAGAAAGAGAATATAAAATATACCTCCCCCCTCAAATATACTTCTTTAGAAAAATTATTCTTATTTAGGAGCTATCAAGGAAAGTTTGTCAAATAAGGTGTAAATCAAAATCTGAATGAGATTTAGAGTTATATTTTAGAAGGAGTTTTAATGACATATTAGTTAAGGCATTTGGCTACTAAGCAAAATGTCAGTGGTTTGATCCCACCAGGCACTCTGTAGGAGAAAGATAAGTCAGTCTGCTTTTGTAAAGATTGACAGCCTTGAAAACCCTATGGGGCAGTTCTACTCTCTCCTAAAGGGTCCCTATGAATCAAAATCTATTCAATAATAATGGGATTGGGTTTTGATTTGGACACATTTTAGAGTATACAATTATCTATATACATAAAAGATTAAGAAGTCTTCAGAGGTCTCTGGGTTCCCCTCCCTGTGGAATGATTATGGCTTAACCAGTATGGCTGAAGAAATCGCTGTCATCTATTCTGGCATTCACTGTCCTCTGTTCTGGGGGACCCATTTCTTTATGAATCTGTAGTTGTAACTCTTCCTTTCAACTTTCTCACTGCTCAATAAATATTAAGCATTTACCAATTTCTGTTTATGGAAGTTGTTGATTTTATTCTTTATATGATGCAAAACAGTTGTGGACAGTTATACTTCGTAAAAGGAATGGGTATGTGATGGTACCATGCTTTCTTTCTCTTTGTGCCTTAATTAATCTGTGTTCTTCTTGCAACCTGGCACTCTGTTTCTGATTTTATTCTCTCTGGCTTGAACAATAATCTTCACATGAGAGGTGAAACAAAATATCACATCATATTTGTAATCCAAATTGAAAATGGATCCTTTAT
>NW_006921956.1:2319915-2321367 GCF_000298275.1 Orycteropus afer afer
CTTAATGACATGGATGGAGTAAAGCTTTCAGGGCCTTCATTTGCTGATGTGGCAAAACTCAAGATGAGAAGAAACAGCTGTCAACATCCATTGATAATTTTAGCATGGAATGTAGAAAGCGAGAATATAAGGGAATTGAAAGCAATGAAAACTGAAATGAAATAGAATGCATGAAGATCCCTATCATAGGCATGAGTTAGTTGAAATGGCTTGGTATTGGCCCTTTGGAATAGAACAATCATACAGTCTACTGAGCCAGTGACACTGGCTGGATGAAAATCAGGAAAGGTGTGCACCAGGGTTATATTCTTTCACCATATTTATTTAAACTGTATGTTGAATAAATAATCTGAGAAGTTGGACTATGTGAAGAACACAGCATCAAGACTGGCAGAAGACTGATTAACAACCTGTGATATACAAATAATACAACTTGGCTTGCTGAAATCAAAGAGAACGTGAAGCTCTTACTGATAAATGTCAAAGAATACAGCCTTCAGTATGGATTACACCTCAACAAAAACAAAGCAAACATCCTCACAATTAGATCAATAAGTAACAACATTTTAAATGGAGAAAATGTTTTAAAAAATATATTGTGATTTTACAGTTCACAGAGCAAATTTGTTTTTGATACAGCAGTTCATACACATTTTGTCTCATGACATTGACTGCAATTCTCCACAATATAACAGCTCTCTTCCTACTTCTTTCCAGTAGTTACCTGGTCCCTGTGTCCTTCCCTCCTATAAACTCCCTCCCCCTAAGCTGTTGTCAAGGATTTCATTCTACTTGTTTCCACAATCAATGCCCATGGAAGCAGCAGTAAAGAAATCAAACAGCACAGTGCATTGGGCAATTCAACTTCAAAAGACTTCCTTATTTTACTATTTTTTTAAAAGTTGATCATGCTTTGGGTGCAAATTTACAGAGCAAAATTAGTTTTACATTAAATAATTCGTGTACATTTGATTTCACTCTCTGATGCCACCCCGACCCTAACAAGCTCTCCTCCCCTTCCGTCCCTGTGACTATCCCTCCCTGTGCCCGTCTTAACTCTGCACTCCTGTCTGTCCAGCTTTCCCTCTATGTGAATGCTGCCCCTCTAGTGCCCAATGGCCGAATGCTCTAAGGTGCGAATCTCCCTAGAGCAGATGGATGCATCTCCCTGGGGTACATGTTCTGCATATAGATCTTTCTATTGTTGGGCTGAGAGCTAAGCCATGGGAGTGAGTCCAATTCTGGGCCTGAAGGGTAACCCGGGGCCACAGTCTTGAAGGTTTTACCAGCCTCTATCTGACCAGTAATTCTGGTCATTTTTGTGTTTTTTAATTTTGTTCCACATCTTTCATCCTACTCTATCCGGGATCTCCAGGTTGGATCCCTTTCTGAGTGGTTGGCATTGGTAGCCAGGCACCATCTAGTTCTTCTGGTCTCAGGGTCCATCATATC
>NW_006921956.1:2322487-2323685 GCF_000298275.1 Orycteropus afer afer
AATGTTTCCTAAAGCATAGCACTGTGCTGGCCTTTTAAAATATTTTTAAGCATTTGAAGGATGGGAATTCTTCTCTATCACTTTTTAAATTTTTAGTTGACAAAACTTATTTGAACGGAGAAGTTCTGCCTATCATATCACAGACATCTAGCTGAATTATCAATAAATGAATCATTACTAGAGATGCTGTATACTATCCAGAATATTAAGGAGTCAAATGAGGCCAGTTATAAGGAATCTTAGGAGTGTATTTTGTGCTTCATATCCTCAATTGATTTTATCTTATTAGAGTTGACTTCTGATCTTTCACAATTGATGTTTGCAAAATTATCCATTCTTATTCTTTCCTAAGGAGCTCTGGTGGCCTAGTGCCTAAGACATTTGACTGCTAACCAGAAGTCTGGCAGTTCAAACCCACCAGCCACTCCTCCGAAGTAAGACTGAGTGATCTACTTCTGTAGTGATACCATCTCAGATACCCAAGGAAGGGTTGCTATGAGTCGGATCCTACTCGAGGACAGAGAGGTTTTTTTGTTTGGTTTGGTTTTGTTTCTTGGATTCTTTCCCAGTTTCATTCCTTTCCCCTATCTAAAAACAATGAAGATAAATTCTTATTTGTTTATTCATAAACCCATCTATCTCCTGTGTATGCTCTTGGGGTTCCTGTTTTGTCAGGCACTAAGGCAAGTTCTATTTTTCCCCTTGCTTTGTGAGGTACTAAGTACTCTGACATTTGCCTTTTTGCGTCACAAGTATCTAAACCAGTACCTCAAGTACTAAACAACCAAGCAGCTAGAAACTGTTGCAGAACTGAACTATGTAGCCCAATCAGAAAGCAAAAGCAGACATTGTAGCACTGAGGAGTGCACATAGCAAGCCTTGCCTTGGCAAACAGCACCGAATAAATCCATCTGATCAAGGACTGATGCACACAATTGCATTGTTGAGTTTGAGCATGTCTCTAGGAGTAGCACTAGAGACAAGTGCTTGGGTGATGCTTAGGTAATATAGAGACATGCTAAGACATCTCCATCTTGGAGCACATATCACAATTTGGATGAATATTGAGAATAATGTTGTTATTGTTATGTGCCGTTGAGTCGGACCCGACTCATTGTGACCCCTCGTTGGGTTTCTGTGGCGGTCAGGTTAATGTTCAGAGTAGAAGCACATGTTATTGCTTTTAGGTGCTGTCAAA
>NW_006921956.1:2326610-2332050 GCF_000298275.1 Orycteropus afer afer
CAAAGTACGTGAGCTAAACTCTTGCCATCCTCCCTTCTAAGGACCATTCTGGCTGTACTCTTTCCAAGCCATATTTCTTCATTCTGTTAGTAGTTTATGATACATTCAATATTCTTCCCCAATGCCATAATTCAAAGGCATCAATTCTTCTTCAGTCTTCCTTATTCTTTGTCCAGCTTTTGAATGCATGTGAGGCACTTTAAAATATGGTGGCTTGAGCCAGGCATACCTTAGCCCTAAAAGTGACATCTTTGCCTTTTTAACAGTTTAAAGAAGTCTTTTGCAGCAGATATTCCCAATGCCTATGTTGTTTGATTTCTTGACTGCTATTTCTGTGGGCAATGATTGTGGATCCAAGTATAATGAAATCCTTAAAACTTCACTCTTTTCTCTGTTTATCATGATGTTGCTTATTGGTTCAGTTGGGAAGAATGTTGTTTTCTTTACACTGAAGAGTAATCTATAATGAAGGCTGGAGTCTTTGATTTTCATCAGTAAGTGCTTCAAGTCCTCTTACTTTTCAAGCAAGCAAGGCTGTATTACCTGCATATTGCAGGCTGTTAATGAGTTTTCCTCCAATCCTGATGCCATGTTCTTTTCCACATAGTCCTCTTTCTTGGATTATTTGCTCAGTGTGTAGGTTGAAAGGCACAATCCCAATGCACACGTTTCCTGATATTAAACCACACTGTGTCCCCTTGTTCTGATTGAATGACTGCCTCTTGGGCTATGTATAGGTTCTGTAAGAGTATAATCAAGTGTTCTTGTGAAAAATTAATCCCATTCTTCACAATGTTATCCATAATTTATTATCATCCCCACTGTCAAACACCTTAGCATAGTCAATAAAACACAGGAAAACATCTTTTTGATAGTCTCTGCCTTCAGCCAAGAAGGAGGTTGTATATACTATTATACACTATTAACTAAGTACTCTGAGATATTTTTTCTTGACTTGCTCATTGTTAACCAGGCTATATTGTGTCACTCAAATGGATTTCTCTTTTTTCTCAGTTACCGGGTTCTCATATGCCATTATTCTTTTTTTAGGTCTGGCGACACAGTAGTTAAAACATTTCACTGCTAACCATAAAGTTGGCAGTTCCAATCCACCAGCTGCTGACCAGTTGCTCCATGGAAGAAAGATGAAGCAATCTGCTTCCATAAAGATTTATAGCCTTGAAAACCGTATAGGGCTGGTCTACTCTGTCCTGTGGGGTAGGTATGAGTCATAACCGACTCAATGGCAATAGGTTAGGTTAGATTAATCAAAAGTGATGCTACTTTGGTTATAAACAGCAAGTGCTAGAAGTTGCCAGCTGGATGCTCTACTTTTAGGCAGTGAAAATAAGAGGCTGATGTTTATGTTCTTGATGAGAACCAACTAAAGGGGTAAACAAGGACAAGTGTTTCACTTGAGACAGAGATACAAGCCCATGAAAGAAAGTGTATGTGTGTGTGTGTGGGGGGGGATGAACCAACTAAAGGGGTAAACAAGGACAACTGTTTCACTTGAGACAGAGATACAAGCCCATGAAAGAAAGTGCATGTGTGTGTGTGTGTGTGTGTGCATGCAGGCATCCCCACACACATACACACACAAAAAATAGAGAGGGAGAACTCACCATGCCAGTCATTATTCACAAAGCCTCTCTGTTTTCAAATATATAAAGATGCCAGGATTTCTGACATGCCCAACTGAAATATTTCCAGATTAATCCAGTCATTCTGAAAATATCCAAGTATGAAATATGATGTCAAACAAAGAAGTGGTTCTTAGCCCTAGGGATAAGGAGGTCAGCCCCGCCACGGAACTCTACTGTCATTTGTTGCAAAAATCTGTAGTGGCAGAATGGGTTGGAGTTAGGGTCAGTAAGGATTCTGACAGAAGCCTGAATCCTCCCATCACACGGCATTTCCCTGTGATCTCATGAAATAACACAGAAGAAACACAATAGTTACTCTGATGCTGCCAAAATCATTCTTGAACTCGTACTTCCAATTATGGTATCTTCAATTTACTTAGTATCACACTTTCAATGATTTTAAAATTATTCTTTATAATCACTCATGCCCAGATATTTTCAAGTTATCCTAAGAAATCAGTGATCTTTTTTTTTTTTAACTTGTCTGATTTTTCTGAGGTGGAAAAAATTGATTTCATTTGCTGATTGAACTTGCAGAAGCTTGGTGGTTTATGGTCTTGGTACCTAGTAGTGAAAAGGCTGTAAATGCAAGGATTAGGAAAGCAAGTTCTAGCATTGTCAGGTCTGGGTTCAAATCCCAGAGTTGTCATTTACTGAATGTAATTTAGGCAAGTTATTTGAACTTGTGAAGCTTCAGGTTCCTCAATTATGTTGTTGTTGTTGTACGCTGTCAAGTTGCTACCGGCTCATAGAGACCCAAATGGCAGAATAGACTTCCTCATAGAATTCCCTAGGCTGCAGTCTTTGCAGGAGAAGAGAGTGAGGTGTTTTTGTTGTTGTTGTTGTTGTTTTTTTCCCATGGCGGAGCTGTTGGGGTTGACCTTCTTTTTAGTAGCCAAGCACTTTAATAATTGCACCGTTAGGCATGTTTCCTCAAGTATCCTCTCACTGTAGTGCAGTTGGAGCTGACTCATAGTGAACCCTCCTTGGGTTTCCAAGGCAGTATCACTATGGAAGTAGATCACCCAGTCTTCCTTCTGAGGAGTGGCTCCTGAGTTTGAACCACCAGCCTTCTGGTTAGCAGTCAAGTGCCTTAGGCACTACCCCACCAGAAGTGATAGATAACAAAATTAGAGGGTTCTTGTTAAGAATTAGGTTCCTGAGTGGTCCAAAAAGTTTGGGCTTAACTACTAAGCAGAAGGTTGGCAGTATGAATCCACTCAGCAGTGTTGGAAAAGAAAGCCCTGGCAATCTACTTCCATCAGATTACAGCCACCGTCAATCCTGAGGAACACGCTTCTGCTCTGAAACACTTGCAGTCATCACGGGGAAGATTCAAAGAGACAGCAATTTTGTTTGTTTGTTTTGTTAGGAACTAATGAGGGGGAAGGAAAACAAAAAACATACAAAGGAATTGGTGCATTGTAAATGTTCATAAAAGTTATGTGTTATTATAAATGCTTAAGATGAAGCATTCCTAGGCAACAAAGCTAAGTGCTGTGTGGATTCAAATTCATTATCAACAAATTAAAAACATAAAAAAGTAAAAACCAGGCTAAGCTTTTCTTTCTCTTCTGGGTGTTGTATTTTACTTTATAATTAAAGCATTACTCAAGATTAATTATATCCTTGATTTTAACTCCAGTTGTGTTGGTGACAAAAGACAGAAGAATTTCAGCACACTGGGTGGTGAGAATAAAATGGTTTATTACTTAGTAGGAGGAAGGATAATAAGAAAATCACCATTGTATAGTCTTCAACCAACTATTGCACTATTTAGAGTCAAAAATGATTGACTGAGGAGTAATTTTTGAGACCTAACAGAGTAGATGAATCTGAACTCTTATAAACACCCTAAGTAAACCCCAGCTGTTACCAGCAACTCTTTGTGTCAAATGTCTAAATGTCTGTGCCTCAGCTTTCTGGCTTATAAAATAAGTCTACTTTCTATTATTTATAAGGCATGGTTAATATCTAGAACCCACTTTAAAATAATTGTAACGCTAAGAGTTTTGCAGAGTAAGATAGTTTACAATAATATAGAAGTTAAGTCATTTCAAAACTGCAGTTTCCACAACAATGTAGATGTTAGCACTACATCAAATACACCCATTAACTGAAAACCATTCTTTTAGATCAGCCTGCTCAGACTTGTGGCCTCGTCTGCGTATCTGAACGTATTTGCAGTCACTGCCAAGTATGCTTTGTGTTGGGAATCACAGATGCCACAAAGTAGGCTGAAACGGTAAGTGTTTTTTTTTTTTTTTTTGTAGGATGAGGGGAAGGTACATGCTGAGTTTCTACCTGCACTCTGTGTGCGTTTTACTCTCCATTGAAATTTCATATGAAAGGAAAGATAATTATGTGATTCACTTACTGGCTGCAACTGAAGAATTGTGAGCTCACAAAGTTGTTGCACATCCTTGGTGTGCTTTGTGCTCCTTTTATTTGACTTACACTTTTCAGCCCAGGGATACTAATGAAGCTGTTTATTTCATTAACTGCTGTAAAGGACTATGGAGGGAATGAAGATGACTCTCTGGATTTGTGTTTTCCAGTCATGTGACTGCAGATGGGTCCTAGTAGGACCTTTGAAAATGAGCTGATTTGGAAATGACTGATCTGACTCTCCTCACACATACATTTTGCCAAAAGTAATCTAGTTCATATTAAGAACAGATAATACCTTTATCAATGATTGAGTCAATAAAACTGAACTCATCCTTCCCTTCACCATGTCTGTGGACCAGCTCTGTTAGATTAAGTTTATTAAGGAATGTGTGGAGATCAGAAATTTCCTGCAAATAGCCATTAGGAGGAAACAACGTTGAATCGCCATCCACATTTACAGAAATGACAGCAATACTCTTGCAACTGATGTCCCACAAGTCTCAGTAAGACTTTTGGAAAAGTGTTCACTTATCTATTGCTGTGTAAGAAACTACTCATGAAGTTACTGGCCTACAAAAACTATGTTATTTGTTCATGAATCTGTGGATTGGGAGGTGAGCAGGGCTCAACTGTGTGGATCCTTGGCTTCATGTGGTATCAGCTGGGTCACGGGGAGGACTGAGAGGTCCAAATGGCTTCATTCACATACTCAGCAGGTGGTCCTGGGTACTGGCTAGTAGTCCAGCCGAGCCTCAATTCTTCACCTGGGCTTCCATATATGGCCATTAGGGCTTCTTCACAGCATGGCATCTGGGTTCAAAGAAGGAGTGCTTTAGGGAAAATGAACACTTTCCCTTAAGGCTAAACCTTGTGATCTCTCCATTATGTCAAAGCCAGTCTAGGTTTCAGCCCAACTGAAGGGGAAGTATAATAAGCTCCACTTTTCAAAGGAAGAAGAGGCAAAGAATATTGGGCCATTCCATCTTCAATTCATGACAGCCTCAGAAAATCAAAAACAGATAAAGGGTTTAATGAGGTACTGTTTTTGCTAGGCATCCCTTTCCAACTCACAGTGACAACATATACAACAGAATGAAATACTGCCTGGTTCCTCACAATCTCTCTCTATTTGAGCCCACTGATGCAGCCACTGTGTCAATCCATCTCATTGAGGTCTTCTTCTTTTTCATCGACTTTCTATTTATTAAACATGATGTCCTTCCCCACACCGCCTTCTTCTCAGTAGTGTGTCCAAGGTACTTAAGGTGAGGTCTCACTATCCTCATTTCAAAGGATCTTTCTGGGTGTATTTCTTCTAAGACAGATTTGTTCATTCTTCTGGCAATCCATGGTATGGTCAATATTCTTCACCAAAACCACAATTAAAATACATCAATTCTTCT
>NW_006921956.1:2332315-2349884 GCF_000298275.1 Orycteropus afer afer
TAGTCCTCAAAGTGACATCTTTGCTTTTTAACACTTTAAAGAGGTCTCTTGTGGCAAATTTGCCTGATACAATGTATCATTTGATTTCTTGACTGCTGTTTCAATGGCCATTAACTATATGGATCCTAGTAAAATGAAATCCTTGACAATTTCACTTTTGTCCATTTATCGTGATGTTGCTTATTGGTCTAGTTGTGAGGAATTTTGTTTTATTATTATTATTATTATTTATGTTGAGGTGTAATTCATACCAAAGACTGTAGTCTTTGATCTTCATCACTAAGTGCTTTAAGTTCTCTTCACTTCACGAAGCAATTTTGTGTCATCTCCATATGACAGGTTGCTAATGAGTCTTCCTCTAATCCTGATGTCCCGTTCTTCATACAGTCCAGTTTCTCAGATATTTGCTCAGAATAGACATTGAATAATTATGATGAAAGGATACCAACCTGGCACACACCTAAGGTGGTAGAAAGTAAATAATTGTTTTGCTACGTGTGATTTTTGAATCTATTCTGTAAGCAGGAGCTCTGATGGTACAGTGATTAAAGCATTTGGCTGCTGATGAAAACACTGGTAGTTCAAACCCACCAGCTTCTCTACAGGAGAAAGATGAAGCAGTCTGCTTCTGTAAAGGTGTACAGACTTGGAAACCTTATAGGGGCAGTTCTACTCTTTCCTATAAGGTCATTATAAGTCAGAATTGAATCTATGACAGTGGGGTTTTATATCGGCCAGAGAATGTCTAAAGCCCATGGTGCCATAATGTAAAAATATTCAAGATCTAGTACTCAAAGCAATATATACTAACATTCTTTTGTTCATGAAGGCTTTTGTTTAGGTGGAAGTAATACACTGTGCAAAAATATCCTTAACATGTCCATATGCATGCATTTTTCTCCTGAGACAGATTTAAATAATGAGCTCATACACATTAGACTTAGAATGTCGCCATCTCTATATAATGCCAAGGTGATAAACAGTAGAGCTAAAAAAGAAAAGATAGGGTGGGAAATTGTCTGTCCAAGTAAATGGCACTATGCCTAAAAAAGAGGGAGGCGGGACTTTTTGATCTTGTCTGGCAATTTAGTACTTGTACACTTGAGTCTAAGTGCAATCAGATAAGTGTGAGTATTTTGCTCAATACAGATTTGACAAGCCAAGATGCTGGTCAAGATTCTTAGTGTTGATTCTGCTATTAAATTCAGAGAGAATGACTAAACTCAGCAGAATCTGACACACACTTTTAAGATTCCCAGTTCCCCTCCCTTCTTTCCCCCAGAAAAATATGTGCATTCCATCTGTCTTATTTTTAAGACCAAAGACATCCCTGGAAGGTTATGAAATCTCTTTTATTATTCTTATTTAACTGTGGGGAAATGGGTTGGTGTTAAGTGACTTGCTCAGATTTGACAATTAGAGATGGAACTTAGTTAAAGCTATCATCATCTCCTGCTTTTTATACAGTGATTTTTTCTTTCTCTTTTTTTTCAGTGATGCATACATACCAGACTAATTATATATAATTTGCTAAATACCCAAGTGAGTAAAACTTTACTTTTAATTAATTGGTGATGTCAAATTCAAGTGATATTAATGGTGAACAATGTAGTAGTATTTCTTAAGCCAAGAATAAGGGATTCTAGTTCTTGATAACAATTATAGAAAAGATCATGGAGGCTAGAAAGACTGAAGTTTTTATTTATTTATTTATTTTAATTGGTAGTCATTATTTTTGTGTCTATGTTTTTTATAATCTTTAGTATAACTGGAAGGGGAAAAATAACAGGAGACAAGTGTATGCAGTCGTACACTGGAGACCTGCCATCCCAGGTACACGTTCCTCAGGTATTGGTGGCGGAGTGGTAGAATTCTCCCCTTCAGTGTGAGAGAGCGGGGTTGGTTTTAGCCAATGAATGTTGTGCACAGACACCAGCCATCAGCCAGTGGAGGCTGGCTTGTTGCTTTGATGTCAAAAAGGTTTCAGCAGAGCTTTCAGAATAAAGCAGGCAAGAAAGAAAGACCAGGTGGTTTACTTGTGAAAAGTCAACCAATGGAAACCCTATGGATCACAACAAGCCAGTCTGTGACCAGTTATGGGAGGAGCACAGCTTTGGGCAGCAATTCGTTCTATTGTGCTTGGGGTTGCCCTGAGTCATGGGCCTCTGGAAGGCAGCTAAAAACATCAATTCAGTGAAGTGTTGTCATGTGGCAATGTAAATCCACTGTTGCCACATCTTTCCATTTTTTCAAGAAGAGACAGAAATTCAGATTTTTACATGCATGGTCCAATTTTTTGTTTTCAAATTTTAGCAGTTATACAAATTTTAAAACAGTCTGTGTGTGTTCCAGTACTATGAAGGAGGGGAGATAGGGCCAAAAGAAAAACAAAAAAATCCAAAAACAAACTGAACACACACATTTATGGGGGCATATCACAGATCATGAGGTTTTAATTTGAGACCTCTTCCTTAATGGCTTTTGCTTCTTTTATATAAGTCAAGACAAGATATTTGACGCATTTTCCTTGTTTCCTTTCATTGCTTCCTAAACTCCAAAGCAAAACACACATAAATACATAATTCATACATACAAATGTACAGCAGCCATATATACATATGGATTTTACGGGTGGTTTCTGTGGTGTTGTAGATTTCACAGTGTGGAAGAGTTCAAAAAGGGCCATAAATTATTCCATCCCTATATGTGCATCTCTTTGCTACTCTTCCCATCAAGCAGTACAGGCTGTGTTTCTGCCCTGGAGTGTGGTCTCGGCTATGATTGGTTGGTAACTGAGAGCCAGGAATGATGACTCAAGCAGATTCTTGACAAGGGCTTGGGTCTGGCACCTGTGCTTCTTGCTGATCTATGAAACCCTTCTTCTATCAGACGTGTAAGCCAAGGCTGGCCTGCTGGAGGGGGAGAAACCACACAGAGCGAGGGTCCAGATGTCCTGAGTGGAGAGTGCTCCCAGCTGTGGCAGCAAGGGCCACAGGCCTGTGCCTGTTGAACCAATGGAGGTCAGAAGAGCCACTAGAGTGACCCATTGAATAATGAGAAACAATCAATGTTTTTTGTTTGAAGTTACTTTCTGTTTAACACACAAAGAGAGACAGCAGAATTTGGAGACACATAGTTTACGTCGTCTTATACTTATGTGACACTGGAAAGGTTACTTGAATTTCCCCAATGAAATTCTACCTTATATGTTGTTGTTGTTGTTACGTGCCATTGAGTCGGACCCGACTCATAGCGATCCCTCCTTGAGTTTCCGAGGCAGTATCACTCTGGAAGTAGATTGCCCAACCTTCCTTCCGAGGAGTGGCTGGTGGGTTTGAACTGCCAGCCTTCTGGTTAGCAGTCAAGTGCCTTAGGCACTACGCTACCAGAGCTCCTTATATATAGGAGTTAAATGACCTCGGTTACTGACTCTCTCTCTTTCATAGTATAACTCTACATCTATCTATAATAATGATCTCTGTATCTATTTAGTCACTTAACAGAGCTCTTAGTGTTGCATAGCATAGGAGGTGTTCAACAAATGTCAATGACTTTTCTTCATTGTTAATTGTTAATTGCTTTGCAGATGATCACCCCTGAGTGGTGCAAATGGTTAATGTTTTGGCCTCCTAACTGAAAGGTTGGAAGGTCGAGTTCACCCTGAAGCACCTCAGAAGGAAGTCTTGTCAATCTACTTCTGAAATGTCAGTCATTGGAAATCCTATAGTTCATAGTGCTACTCTGCCAGACATGGTGCAGCCATAAGTTCTAAGTGACTCAACAGGAACCGCTTTTTATCTCCCATAGATATAATTAATGTTATAACAAGGAGTACTACCAATGTATTTTCACAGATATATTCTTTTTCACTCCCCATAATAATCTTGCTTGATATATCAATTGTTCTTCCATCAAATTAAGAAATACCAAAACTGAAGCTGAGAGTTAAGGCACCTGGTTAAGGAAACCAAGCTAATGATCCTGGAGGCATTTGGAATCAAGTACACTGACCTGCACTCATTGAGGAGTTCCTAAGTGAAAAAACTCATACTCTTTGGTAAATGTTTATGCAATGATCAGGTCTTCAATTAAAATATTATGATTCTTTGCAAATGGACTTTAAATGGTGATTTTGGAATTTCCCAAAGGGTGTACTTTCATAGATGTTTTTACATGAATACAAGGCATCAATCTGTGAAAGACAAAGTGAAAATAATGGAGTTGCTGATAACCAACATCATGATATCTTGTGGAAATGTTTTTTGGAACACCTGATAATCAAATTAGGTAAGAATACATTAAGTACTTCTAAGAGAAGGAATAACAACACTGCTGCAGTTTTAGAAAATAGATCTCCCTTTGTTTCCTTTTTCAAACAACCTATGGTTATAAATCAAAGCCCTGTTATTATTTTCACTGTTGAGTTTTCAAGGGTTTGACTTCCAACTTCCAAACTCTGCTTCTATTTTACTTTCCACTTGCCTGGCCTACCCTTAGCAATTCCATTACTTTAAATACTTATTTTTATCTTTTTTTCTTCTCTTCATCTTTCCAACTTCTCTCATACTAGTTCTTAAATATGGAAAAGAGCTCAACTTGCCTTATCTGTACCTTGTCTCTATTTCTTGGCAAAAAAAAAAAAAAAGAACAAATAATATCTTAAGTGTGTCTCATTTTATTCATAAGTCCAGAGTAAGGCTCACCACCAATTTTGTTCACCTGCTTAAATTATGCCCAGTATCTAATCTTTTTTTTTTTTTTCCTGTAAACTTTGAATATGGATCTTTTAGAATCAGGTACTTGCTGAAATTTAATATTTTAATGATTTTTTTTGTGTGTGTAATAGCCTAGTGAGTGGTTTATGATTTTTAAAAAATAAATGTGCTTTCAGGTGGTGAAATATCTCCTTTCTCTTTCTTCATTCTCCCTCCCAAGTAAATGTGGGAGTTTCTATTATCACCAACATCTGGTCTTCAAGACCTAAAACTCAAACTATAAACTTGCTTAAAAAAATACATGTGCACCAAAACACAGCTGTCTGAAGGTTTCTTTTGATCCCAGTGTAAAAGAAGCTACATGTCATTTTCTTGATTTGAGGCTTTCGAAGTGAGGGAACTAACAGACCCGAGACTTCTCACCATCATCATTTTCATCTTTGCTCCTTATGGTTCAGCATATGTGGGAATTGTGGGCAAAAAGACATTCTTTCAGGCATTGATGATTAGGATGCATTTTGATGGAAAAATAATTTGGACAAACTGAGACTTTCATTCACATTTTTGGGTGACTTGTTAAAGTTAACAAACTTGAGTCTGTTTCAGTTTTACTTTTCTTTATGAGATTGTACTTTGGGAAAGGAGAAAACAATTATGTTCACTTAATGATCAAATTAATTTTCAGCATCCTTGTATGAGCACAAGAAGGATCTACATTTCTGAACCCATCAACTAGCACCACACATAAACTTCCAAAATCCTCTCAAGTTTTTCATGAAATCAGTATCAATGCCATATGCCGTTTTCCCTTATTTATTCAGAATAGAGCAAGAGATAAAGTTAGAACCACCAAACTTTAGGAAGAGATTATACAAGTAAAGTTAAACGTGTCAAATCTCACCATCACAGTGTAGAGACAGAAGGACAAAAGTGCTGGTAGTGTTCGCACTATGTTTGAAAGATCATTTCCCTTTCTTTATATGCATTTCTTTTCTTGAGATTTAAAAAAAAAAAAAAAAAAAAGTGTCAAAGCTTGAGTCCATTTTCAAAATTGGCCTGAAATGAATTTTTTGAGACAAATATGTTGATTGATTTTTAAAAAATATTTCTTTGCTTTAAAAGAAAATTAAATCATGACAGACCGCATACATTTCAATAAAATAGTTAGATGAACTATAAAACAGATTTTATGAATTAATAGAGCTGTGTAGATTTTTTTTGGTTTGGTAATTCTTGCCTTCTTAAGTCTAATTAATGTATTCTAAATGAATGTACTTGTTATATTTTGGATGGAAGTCTAGAATATTTTGGTTATACAGCCTTCCAAATCTTTACTGACAGAGGGAAAAAAAAAAAAGTATCAACACCTCAGGCATAAATTTTATTTTTTTCTTTTCTAAAAATTGCTGCAGAAATTTCAAAAATATATTTATGAATTTTAGTAAAAATTATCTTTTTTTCAGAAGTTCCTTTAAATATCTTTATTATTTATAGACTAAAACCAAGAGATCTTAATTCTCAAATTATAAATTAAAAATGTATTTATTTAATGGCAGCAATATTGACATTATAATTCCAAATGGCAATACTAGAATTCTCAAGAGTTTATAACTGTAACATGCTTTCTAATATGATCATCTCTGCTTCATTTTTCTCCTTCCACTAAGAACTTAGCTTTATGTTTATGTATAGTTCTGTGTAGTGATGTTCTAGCAGTGTTCTTTTTTTAAAATATAATTTGCATATTCTTTATTCATAATGTATCATCTTTTTTTAAAATTTTATTGCTTCTATTAATATTATATTGTTGTTGTAGTTGTTAGGTGCTGTCAAGTCAGCTCTGACTCTTAGTGACCCTATGTACAATAGAATGAAACATTACCCAGTACTGCACCAACCTCACAATCCTTTTTTTTTTTCCCTTAATTGTGATGAAAACATATAAGACAAGATATTCACCGACATGACAATTTCCCCATTTACAACTCAGGGACATTGATGACATTTTTTCTGTTGTGCCACCATTATTGTTATCCTCTTCCAAAACATTCCACCAACATTAACAGAAATTTAACTTCCCCCCCAAAAAAATTTCCCTTTCCCCCCTCCCTTCAACCCTGGTAACCACTAATAATCTTTGATTTCTCTCTCTCTCTATTTTTTTTTTCAGTCTGTCTAAGAATTTAGCCTTCCCTCACCTCCTACACCTGATGACCAACAAAAAAATTTCCTTCCATGTATAAACTTTTCCTTGACTTTTTACAATAGTGGACAAATATGATGATATTAATATTTGTCCTTCAAAAATAATTTGCCTTATTTCACTCAGCACAACATCCTCCAAGTTCATCCATGTTATGTGGTGTTTTACAGATTCTACATTATCCTTTAAGGTTTCTACAATATTTTTCACATAAAATTTGGTTTGTCTCCATGAAAGAAAGGTTACAACTTTTTATCTCTGTTTTTGTATGGACCATAAAATCTTACATTTCCAGAAGATGAGTGTATGTATGTAAGCAGATAAATATAAATAAATAATAATAGTAATAAATATATACATACACATACATATATATATAATTCTGTTGCTTTTTTTGTGGCTAATATATTTTTGTATATAAATCAAATGTAATTCTCATAATTTAGTAAAGCACAATAAAAGTAGTACACAAAATAGTTTTCTTTAAGTGATTATTCTTAGGGTAACATGTGGTCCTGGAATATTAGCAGTCTGCTTGAAGTGTGAGCACACACCCATGAATGGAAGAACATCTGGTACAGCAGTAACAAATTGGTGATAAAATATAGATAGGATAAAAGGTCAAGGCAATGGTGCATTTAAAGGATTCAGTTGTTTTAGCTTAGATTAGAAAGACTCCCTGGCAAAGTTTTATCCTCAGCTGAATTTTGAAGATAGTAAGAAACAAGAATCATTGGAGAGCTGAGTCAGGCGTGAAAGTTACAGCAAAGTGCAAAGTGTTGTTATTGTCATGTGCCGTCAAGTCGGACCCGATTCATAGCGACCCCTCCTTGGATTTCCAAGACAGTATCACTACGGAAGTAGATTGCTCAACCTTCCTTCTGAAAGGAGTGTCTGGTAGGTTTGAACCACCAGCCTTCTGGTTAGCAGTCAAATGCCTTAGGTACTATGCTACCAGAGCTCCCAATGCAAAGGTAGGTGCCAGGAACATCTAAGTTTTAATATAGGTAACTATTCTGACTTTAAGTATAGGTATGCATAGCAGTGAAATAACACAGTATGTGATTTCTTCATTGTGTGAATATCGTATTATATACAGGCAATCCCTCCCTTTTACAATCTGCAGTTAAATTCCCATAAATCTTTTTATATTAAAATCTACAGGAGCCTCCAGGACAAACCTCAAGAGCTATATCCATGGATACGGGAGACTGACCTTGCTGGGTGTGTGGCTGGGCCAGGTGTGGCCTATACTCACAGCTGGACTGGGACTTTGTATGGTCTGGGTCCAGGGCAGGGTTGGAGGGGGCATGCACAGGGCATGAAGAAGTGACCATGGGCATTGAGTAGGAGTGACTAATGAGTGCTGGGAGTGTCACTGGTGGTGGCAGCCTTGGCTGCCACGGTCCTGATGGTGCAGCCGCTCCCTGATCATGCACAGTTACCACCTTCTGAAGCTGCAGCCCACAAGTGCTCAGGCCTAGCTGGTACCACAAGCACCTGGGGCAGACTGAAAGGCTGCATGGCCGCCGGTGCATAAATAAAGCTGAGAGGAAGGAAGGAAGACGCAGAGAAGGATGCACTGAGGCTAGCTGAATGCTCGTTCACTGTGGGGGTTTGCAGGTTCAAAAAGCATTGTGGGAAAATATGAAAGGACTAAAAGTTGCTTTCCTTTCTTGGGACTGCAACCGTGTATGTGGCTGGATGTTTCCTAAAGAGACATTAAGAAATATATACGTGTGTGTGTAACAAAACAAGAGATCTTATTGCCCATTTAGATATCCTTGGATACATAGGAATGACTTATACTTTCAACACTGAACACATGCACTGTGATTTTCTTGAAGAGGTGCAAATGTAAGAAAAGGCAACTTCAGTAGTAAGAATAAAACATTCACATACTCAAGGGAGGAAAAGACTGTTCATATTCGTTAGCAACTTATAACCCAAGAATCAATTTTATACTGATTTTAAAACTTAATCAATCTACAACAATTTCATACAGGCAGTCATATCTTTAAAAACCAGTCACTTAATGACAGCTCCATATTTGATGAAATCAATGAATTAGCAGCATTCTATTGCAGGAATCACATTCTTCCCTCTGTAAGATCATTGATTCCTTATCTTCAATAATCAATCCATTATTTGTGCCATTCAGAAAGATTGTTGTATACAAACCTACATTTCTCTTTGATATAAATGAGAAAGCTCAATTTTTCTTCTCAGGTATTGAATATTATTGTCTTCTTTTGGCTGTAGGTAGAGTTTTCTCTAACAATTTTTATTTTATATGGTCCCAGTTGCTCTCCAGTCGACTCTAACTCATGGCGAGCCCATGCCTGTCCCTCTCTCCTCCCCTCCATTCCTCTCTCCCTCCCTCCTTTATTTCCTTTTTTCCTTTCTTTCCTCCCTCCAGAAGCTCTGAAGGACAATCATGTTTCAAAGAGCTCAGACACTCAAGCTGATAATTCAATTCTGTGTGTTAAGTAGAATTGTTGGGATGCACTTGGTGTCATAGGATTACACAGAAGTGCCGTTTAACTAAAATACAGGGGGACGGAGGACAGGAAGGGTTTCCTGGAGAAAAGTACTTCTGAGTTCAGTCATAAAAAACAAGTATAATTTTTTAAGATAAAGGATACATGGCTATTTAAGTATGAATAACTGTATGGATAACTAAACCAAATGCCTGTTCAGGGAATACCATGCAATTCGATAGTAGTATTGTGTAAAAGGTGAGAAGCAATGAATGAGGAAAAATTGAGAGGTAGCCAGAGACTACATGATGAGAGATTTTGTTTACCATTTGAAGAGCCTTAGATATTAAGACAGGAGGAGCCATTGCAACATGCAAGAGTGACTTTTCATGTGTGCCTGTTATAATTCTGTGACTATGTGGAAAAGCCAAGGTAGGAAACAAAGGGAGCAAGTCTCTGTAGTCAGAGAACCAGTGAGGAAAGGTGAGGAAAAGAAGTATTCTGGTGGGAAGAAGGGAGATGAGAGACAAGTTGACATTAAGTAATAGGAGACAGAATAACTTGACATGGAGGGAAGGATGGACAAAAAGTCACTTTACAGCATCAAGGGTGGTGGTGTTTCTCAATGTAATTGAGGTTAGAAATTGAGCCAATACAATTTTTGCTATATAAATTTCATAAATAGAAGTAAACCACTATTTTAACTGTCCACTTCTATATTGGTCTTACTGATTACTTAAATTTTTTGTGTGTGTGACATTCAAAATCTTTCATTAAATTTTGTCCTTAAATCTTTTGGATTCAAATTCCTTGAATATAAACTATAAGGGTAATTGCCACCCAGTGGGGTCATAATTTTCTAAGAATGAGACAATCTATGAAAAACATTGGAGAAATTAGAAACTATATAACTGTAATGTTCTAGTTGCAGACACAGGATCAAGACATGTAGTTTGGAAAGAAAGATTGCCAATTGTTTCACGTACTTCCTTGGTTTTTGAAATATATTATCCATCCATTGACAGCCTTTTGCTCCATGTATCTTGAGTCTAGCGGTTATTTTCCTCCCCAAGCAGATAGTTTAGTAAGTGATTTTATATGTGGCATTTGCATGGATTTAAAAGCAGAGAGCTGTAGGTCATACTAAATTAAAGTTTGCTTAGCATCAAAGATAACAACTCAGACTGCATCAATACAAGAAAACACAGGTGTCTAAACAGAACCAGATTTGTTTACTTCTCATTCAGTAAAAGTGAAAAATAGTCTCTGTAATATTTTCGTGAGGGGAAAATATCTCATTTTTTAGGGTCTATGATACTGTTAAGATTTTATTATTTTTTTTTTTCTTTTTCATCACTTGCATATGTAAATAAAGGAAATTGTGAGAGCCTAGGTGTTGTGAGCAATGTATACATTGTTTCATTCCATGAAAAGCACATGGTCTTCATTAGGAAAGCAGCACTCACCTGAACATGTGAGTGAGTGACTCTTTTATTGTTAATTGCATGAAAACAGAGAAGAAAGAAAAAGAGCAAAAATATCAATTTACTTAGTTAAGGGTGATTATAAATAATAATCCTGCTTGATTTAAACATTTTAAAATCACAATTTAAGCTGTTCTGGGGACATAAGTTCTTTATTGTATGCAAGTTGTTTCTATTATTGTTGTCAGTTGTTGTCAAGTAGATTGTGATGCATGGTGACCCCCTGTGTTCAGATTAGAACTGCTTCATAGGGTTTTCAAAGATGTAATCTTTCAGAAGCAGATCACCAACCTTGTTTTATGAAGTGCATATAGGTGGGTTTGAACTACGGACCTTTCTGTTAATAGTCATATATTTAACAGTTTGTGCCACACAGAGATCTTATGTATATGTAGATACATATACAGAAATATATATATATACACACACACACAAATATATGTATATGTATTTATGAATAAATTTACATATTTATACATAAAAATAAAAATAAAAGAAACTAACTTACTGTCATTGAATCAATTCCAACTCATAGTGACCCCTTTTGGATTTCTGAGGTGGTTAATCTTTATAGAAGTAGATTGCCCAGTCTTCCTTTCACAGAGTGGCAGATGGGTTTGAACTGCCAACTTTCTGACTAGCATACATATACTCATAGATATATGGATGAATAAACTCATACACATATGCATACAGTAAAATCTTACTGAAGATAATTTAAAAATGGTTGTAGCAGGATATTGATAGAGAACTTCCAGAAATGCAAACTGGATTCAGAAGAGGACGTGGCACAAGGGATATCATTGATGTCAGATGAATCTTGGCTCAAAGCAAAGAATACCAGAAAGATGTTTACTTGTGTTTTACTGACTATGCAAAAGCATTCAATTGTATGGATCATAACAAATTACGGATAACATTGAGAAGAATTGGAATTTCAGACCACTTAATGATACTCATGAGAAACCTGTACATAGATCAGGAGGCTGTTGTTCAAACAGAACAAGGGGACATTGCATGGTTTAAAATCAAGAATGGAGTGTATCAGTGTTGTATCCTTTCACAATACTTACTCAATCTGTATGCTATGGAATACACTGATGACACAACTTTGCTTGCTGAAAGTGAGAATGACTTGAAGCACTTACTGATGAAGACTAAAGACTACAGTCTGAAGTATGGATTACATCTAATATAAAGAAAACAAAAATCCTCACAACTGGACCTATAAGCAGCATCACAATAAATGGAGAAAAGGTTGCAGTCGTCAAAGACTTCACATTGCTTGGTTCTATGGTCAACACCAATAGAAGCAGCAGTCAGGACATCAGACAATGTATAGCACTGGGCAAATCAACTGCAAAGGACCTTTTTCAAGTGCTGAAGAGCAAAGATATCTCCTTAAAGACTAAGAGGCACCTAACAAAAACCATGGTATTTTCAGTAGCCTCATATGCATGTGAGAGCTGGACAATGAATAAGAAAGACAGATGAAAAGTCGATGTTTTTGAGTTGTGGTGTTGGAGAAGAATGTGAAGAGTACCATGGTCTGCTAAAAGAGCTAACAAATCTATCTTGGAAGAAGTGCAGCTGAAATGCTCCTTGGAAGCGAGAATGGCCAGACTTCATCTCATCTATTTTGGTCATGCTGTAAAAAGGGACCATTCTTTGGAGAAGGATGTCATGTTTGGTAAGGTGGAGGGTTGACAAAAGAGGGGAAGGCCCTTTACAAGATGGATTGACACAGTGGCTGCAGTGATGGGCTCAGGTATAGCAAGGATTGTGAAGCTAGCAGAGGACCAGGCAGTGTTTCGTTCTGTTGTACACAGGATTGCTATGAATCAGAAATGATGCACAATACTAACAATAACAACATACATATAGTTTCAATTTATAATTTATCCCTGGAGGTACGCAAAGGTTGTCATCGACTTTGACACAGCATATTGCCTGAAGGATAAAGTCATGTCACCCTTTTTCTAATCTCTCGCAAAATGGTTCCTATATCTGGGAAGTAAAATTCAAATCAACGTCCCCAATCAATAAGAAAATCCGAATTTTTGGAGTTTTTAAAGTTCACAAGTCTATTTCTGGGTAAAGTGTAATAGAAATGCTAAAAATATAATTGTATAAATTAAATTTAAAAATGTAATATGTTTAATTTTATACAGAATTGGAGTTCACCAGTATTACTGAAATGAGGGTAAGTTCCAATGAGAAGAGTGGACACAATAGCAGAATTAGTGGGTGAAATATGTTGTTGTTGTAGTTAGGTGCCATTGAGTTGGTTCAGACTCATAGTGACCCTATGTGCAAAAGAAAGAAATGCTTCCTTCTCACGCAGCATCCTCACAATGATTCCTATGTTTAACACACGGTCTCAGTCACTGTATCAATCCATCTCATTGAGGGTTTCCCCCTTTTTCACTGACCCTCTACTTTACCAAACATGATGTTTCCCCAGGGACTAGTCAGTCCTGATAGCATGTCCAAGGTACATGAAAAGCAGGCTCACCATCCTTGCTTCTAAAGAGAAGTCTGGCTGCGCTTCTTCCAAGTCAGATTTGTTCCTTCTTCTGTCAGTCAGTGATGTGTTTAATATTCTTCACCAACAATGTAATTCCAGGCATCACTTCTTTGGGCTTCTTTACTCATTGTCCAACTTTTGCAATCCTATGAGACAATTAAAATATCATGGCTTGGATCAGGTGCACTTAGTACTCAATGGGACATATTTACTTTTCAACACTTTAAAGGAGTCTTTTACAAATTATTTTCCCACAGCAATACATCTTGCCTACCCTTTCCATGCATGTTGATTGGGGATCTAAGTAAAATGAAATCCTTGACAATTTTGATATTTTTTACATTTATCACTATGTTGCTTATTGGTCCACTTGGGAGGATTTTTGTTTGCTCTATGTTGAGGTATAATCTATACTGAAGGCTATAGTCTTTAATATTCATCAGAAGTGCTTCAAGTCGTCTTCACTTTCAGCAAGCTAAATGGGTCACCTGCATATATCACAGGTTGTTAATGAGACTTCCTACAATCTTGATGCTACGTTCTTCTTCGTATACTCCAGCTTCTCAAATTATTTGCTCGGCATACAGATTGAATAAACATGGTGAGAGGATATTATCCTGACATACGTCTTTTCTGATTTCATGCAGTATCCTCTTGTTCTGTTTACAGCTCTTGGTCTATGTACAGCTTCCTCATGCACACAGTCAAGTGTCCTGGAAATCCCGTTCTTTGTAATGTTATCCATAATTTGTTATGCTCCACACAGTCAAGTGCTTTTGCATAGTCAACAAAAACATAGGTAAACATATGTCTGGTATTCTTTGTTTTCAGCCAAGATCCACCTGACATCTAATAGCCCTTGTTCAATGTTCTTTTCTCAATCTGGCTTCAATTTCTGGCAGTGTCCTTCCAATGTGCTCAGGCAACCATTTCTTGATTTATCTTTAGCAAAATTTTACTTGAGTGAGATATTAATTGTATTGTTCAATAATTTCTGCATCCTATTCAATCATCTTCCTTTGAAACCGGCACAAATATGACTCTTCCAGTTGGTTGAACATGTAGCTGTCTTCCAAATGTCTTGGCATAGAGAAGTGAACACCCAATTGAAATGTCCACTTGGTGAAACACCTCAATTGGTTTTCTGTTAATTCCTGGAGCCTAGTTTTTTGCCAGTGCCTTCAGTGAAGCTCGGACTTCTTCCTTCAGCACCATTGGTTCTTGATTATATGCTGCCTCCTGAAATCGATGAATGTTGACCATTTCTTTTTGGTACAGTGATTCTGCATATTTCTTCTAACTTCTTTTGATGCTTCTGGTATCGTTCAGTACCTTTTAATATTAATATAGAATGCTTTAATACTGACACTCAAGGCTTAATTTTTTTCTTTCATTTCTTTTAGCTTGAGAAACACTGAATCTGTTCTTCCCTTTTAATTTTCTTATTCTAGGTCTTTGTACATTTTCTTGTACTTTACTTTGATTTCTGAGATGATCTCTAAATTCAGGTGAGATACAGTGAAGGTCGTATTAATGGAGGTTTACAGCCACTTCTTTTCACTTTGAGTTGTGGATTCAGATATACCCACAATCATAAAGATGGTGTCAGACCAGGCAGTGTTTCTTTCTGTTATACATAAGATTGAATGAGTAGAAGACAACTTGACGGTGACTAACAACAAGTGTAGGTCTTAGCTTAGGGAACAATCTACTTGTACAAGTATCCCTGCACCCCCTTCCCTCACATGCATGGTACATTGGCCAGCCTTTGATGGAAACAGTTTTTAAGCTAAAAAGTTCTTTATGTTCTTTACATTCCCTCATCTCATCAGCTTTGGTGGGAAGTGTTTAGGCAAGTGTTTCAAAGAGAGCACCTGTATGTAACAGAAGCACAGAATCAATCACAACATTTGCATGTCTGTAAAATCAATTTGGTATAAATCATTTGACTATCAATCTGCATTTCCTTCGAATTGCTAAGTACCACCCACTCTACTGATTTTGAACAGTCTTCCTGTACATGAGATGGGCATATGCAAATTAAAATATCAATGACTAAAGTGACATATGGCTTAATCTTTGCTTTAAATGAAATCTTATCAGGCATGAAAATCTTTAGCTAGAGATAGAATGTATCCTGACAGCCTGAACTTTAAGGTTTTTTTTTAATCCTTTCCCCAACAGCAGTTATTGGTTTATCATTAGTTTAATCAGAGACAGACTAAAATGTGTTTGTTTTGCACTCTCATTGCAGCCAACTTGCTAAAACTACAAGAGCATATTGGAAATGTAGTATGCAGTGGCATTCTCAGACCAATGCCTAATTCTGCCCACCTGTTACCTGTAAGTATATCCAGGAGGCTTTTTGAGTTGTTTGAAAAACTCTCTGTCCGGCACAGAGAAGATAAAAGGAGCTTTTAAAATATCCATATGCTAGAAATCCATCCCTCTCCTGTCTGGAAGAGTCTATCTTTTGACCTTTTCCTATCACTTCTTTTACAATGGTGACCCCTCTTTTCTAATTCCCTTTTATCCGTGTTCTGAAAATCTTATTTGAAGAGGTGAAAAACTGGAAGTCATTTTCCAGTTTTTTTCTTTTTTTTCACACTTCAACTTTCTTTTATACCCACTCTCTCTGCTGGTTTTTACTCCTTCATGAGGTTGCATTAACATTATCATTACTTTCATTTCTACAGTAACAATTTCTATGGGTAAATATGGAAAAGGCACTGCAAATGCTTGGCATATTGTTGACACCATAGGCTTTATTAGTCCCTAAAGGTTCAGACCTCTTGGGTCTCTATGCATTGGGCTGCTATGAGTCAGAGACAACTCGATGATACCTAACAAACAACAACAACAAAGGTTGAGACCTAGAGATAAAAAGTGGGATTTTTTTTTTTTTCAATGTACAACTTAGTGTTATGGAGCCTTTTACCTGAATGTACTGATTTGCTTCTGGCCTTCTGATATGTCATTCTGAGTTCTGGTCTGTTTATGTCTCACAAATAGGCATAAATACATTGATCGGCAGGATCATACTTAAGTGTTGTCAATTGCAATTAAAAGCACTTATTGAACCATAATTAGGGTCTTTAGATGATATAAACAGTTCACTTTTGGCTGCTAAGCCTGGGGATTCACGTTCACCCAGAGGCACCATCATGGACAGGTCTGGCAATGTCCTTCTGAAAAATTAACCATTGAAAGCCCTGTGGTATACAGTTACTCTGACACACATGGGCCTGGCATGAGTTGGAATCAATTCCATGACAACTGAGAAGAAAGTTTTCCTGTGCCTCATCAAATATACGTGGTTGAATTGGTCACGAAGTCTGATATATTTTATAATTAACATCTTTGTCTTAGGATCAGTTGAAGCTCACTAGTTGGGAAGGAGTCTGGACTCTAAGTTATGAATTCTTGGATTAAGGGGAAAAGGTGAAGTCTTCACTTATAAAAGCTCAAAACAGAATTTATATAATGAACAAAAGGATTTATAACATAAGATTTAGTTCATGACTTATAAATGCAGCTGATGTAATTTTTAATGATAAATTTAGAAACAATGATATTTAATCTTGCTTTTGTGTTTACTGTTTATGGCATGATTACCCTTATGATGAGTTATAATTTTGATAACTTTGAATCTGATGGTATATATTTCTCTCTCTCTCTCTCTTTTTATTTTATTTTTTTTTAGTTTCTTGTATCTTTAACATTTAATTCAGCTAATGGGTCATTTTGAAGTGAAATAAGGCTAAATAAAACATTTTAATAGGAATGTCTTTATTTTCTTATCATAAAAGTAAAATATACATATTGTATTTGTTTTGTAAGCTAAAAAATTTTCAAAAAGAAATTTTAAACATTTCACTAATCCCATAAGTCAAAGGAAGTCATTATTAAAATTTGATTGAATCCCATTTTTTTTTCCCTTTAAAGGAGTTAAATTTTTGTTTTGCAAATTTGAGAAATTCTATTAAAACAATTTATTCTGCATTAGTCAGGTACAATTATGCTATTAATTTTTTTTCATAAGATATTTCATCTTCTTGCTATTTTCCTTTATCACATTTTATTGTATGGATTGGCACTAATTTAATTTTAATCTTATTTTATTATTGAGCATTTAGGTTGCTGGGAGCTCTGGTGGCATA